>NC_060240.1:19427221-19727221 GCF_021155785.1 Neodiprion fabricii
TAATTAAACGTCTACAGTTTTATCCTATAGCTATCAAGGGGCTGGGACAAACCCCCAAGGTAGGGTCTCGGTCTGTCCAGGTATCAATATGGAATCTCAAGCTTTTTCACATCATGTAGAGTGGCAGGGAATTTGATGCCTGTACAGTTCAACTCGGAGATAAAGCGGCGATAATGGTTAGTTCTATCGGTGGGGGTGTTGGCCGGGTGGCGGGCTGCAGTGATGGACCAGAGAAGGCATCTTTCATCGTTGTTTTTCACGTTCACCACCGCCCTCTTCCGCTGAATATCCTTGGACAGCTCAACGAATGTCGAAAACCCCGCAGCGAGAGGCTGGTACCGGTTGATATTTCCGAGATTCGTTACAATTCCCGTTCGGATTCGGTTGGCGAAAGTTCGATCTCCAGCACGCCTGCTTTCATCCCCTCGCGGATGAATTTTTGCAGAGGTGGGTGGTTGGTGATCGCATAGTTTATTTATGGCACATAACCGCATGGAAATTCGAGCTTGTTGAATTCCCCACCAAGATATTTCATTTGCAGGCGATTTTGCCCAGCCATGTTGCACATTTCAGCCAGCTGATTTGAATCTTCTTGCAGGACCCTTGCGATTCTCGGTGGCAAGAAGACGTTGTAATCTTCATCGATCGTCGCCAGAACACATACCCCAAATTTCGTTTTGACCAGCCGTAAGTCTGTGATGTTGTACGCCGCTCCAATTTCAAGTTCCGACATCTTCTTGGTTGGCGGATTCTCCAGACGGCCGACGTGGCTAACTTTTGTTAGATCCATCGCGTTTCAATCGGTTTCTTGTTTTTCACTAGTAACAGCAGTTCACGACGCGAAGAGACGATGAGACCAGCGTCATCATCGGAATAGGCCCACGTTTTATATACCCCATCGAGTGGGAAATAAGGAGGTAAACTATTAGCGTAAAAGTTTAGGGATCATCATCAACATTCCCAGCCTATCTAATTGCGGTGTCGCCACCCGGTCGATTAGCACAAAAGAATGTATTCGAAGTATGGTGAAAATATTATTTTCGCTCTGAGGGCGAACACTGCTGCAGTCGTTGAACGTTTTCCGGCGCACAATCATACGTCGGGACGTATCTTATTCCTCGCTGATCTGACGACGCTCGATCCAATTGGCTTCGCGTTCATCGTCATCTGGTTCGATGTCCGAAAAGATCGCGATCACCTCATTTCCCCCATTTTTGAAAATGCCGGATTAATGTTATGTCCTGAACATATACCCCGTGCTGCCTGCGCGGTTGCGCACGAGCTCTCCGGACACATTCAACGAGTCGCCGAAGATCTTGGAGCGAAAACTCCGAAGTCGCGTCGCTGAATCCTATAATTATTTCTTCGCCGGTAAACTGGTTATTACGTATCATGATGATTTTAGCGCTTTCGTCTCACAAGAATTATAGAAGGGTAATTTCACGGGGAAAAGTTGACGCGAGGGATTTTATTACAAGTGAGAATCGTAACCGGACAAATTGTGGAAAACTATTGGAATTGTGTGCGTCTCTCTGAAATTCAAATTACACCGATTATGAGCAGGAGCACGATATTTACCCGTGAAGTGACAGTGGTCGTGGCACTTTTTCTCCTCAGGGGTAAACGGCTTTTCGCAAATGTGGCAATTCTTTGCGCGCATATGACAATCGTGTTGCACTTGGGTATGGTAAGAATTTGGGAGAGTGATAGTCAAAGCAAACTATTAGCGCGAGTGAAAGTTTACGGATTGTCGTCAACATTCCCCGACCTATCTAATTGTAGTGAACATTCTCGGCCTATCTAATTGCGACATCACCATCCGGTCAATTAACACAAAAGAGTGTATTCGAAGTACATGAAAAATACTATTTTTCGCTCTGGGGAGTAAAACTATTAGCGTGAAAGTTTACGAATCGCCATCAACATTTCCCGACCTATCTAATTGTGGCGAACATCCCCAGCTTTACTTAAAATTAAGTGCAACTGTAATTCGAAATATATATATATAACTACAATAAATTCTATTAATATTTTTCGAGTGTAAAATTTTCGCTCTGGGGGTAAACTATTAGCGTGAAAGTTTACGGATCGTCATCGGCATTCCCTGTCTATCTAATTGCGATGCCACCATCCGGTCGATTAACGTAAAAGAATGTATTCGAAGTACGTGGAAAATATTATTTTTCGCCTGGGGCAAACTATTAGCGCGAAATCTAATCGCGATGCCACCATCCGGTCGATTAACGCAAAAGAATGTATTCGAAGTACGTGGAAAATATTATTTTTCGCCTGGGGCAAACTATTGGAGCGAAAGTTTACGGGTAACGGCGAAAAATCAAAATGGCTATTCGTCCGACCAAGAAATAAATCACGTTATCAAACTGTCCGACGATAAAAATCAAAATGGCCGCCCATCCGACTGAGCAAAATTCAAAATGGCCACCGTCAGACGGTAAAATCGGTCGATTATACTGGTGACGTCATAGCGAAAGTCATATTATCAAACTGTCGGACGATGAACATCAAAATGGCCGCCATCAAAAAATCATGGCCGCCGTCAAAATGGCCGCCATCAAAAAATCAAAATGGTCGTCATAAAAAAATCAAAATGGCCGCCAACCAAAAAATCAAGATGGCCGCCATCAAATAAATCAAAATGGCCGCTATCCAATGAATCAAAATGGCCGCCATCAAAAAATCAAAATGACCGCCATCCAAAAAATCAAAATGGCCGCCATCAAAAAAATCAAAATGGCCGTCATCAAAAAAATCAAAATGGCCATCGAAAATGGGGGGGGGGCAGTGGGGCAGGGGGGGGGGGCATGGGGGCATGGGGGGCACGCCGCCATGTTTGGATCTAGAACTCTCATAACCAATCTACTATGAGTGCCTGTGTGTGTCTGTGTTTATGTAACAAAAATGGTTGTACGCTCTCTTACTTCTGTAAATTTCAACCTATGGTTATAATTTTTTTCGCACAAATTGGGTAGCGTACGTGGTCGATTGGTATTTAATTTGACAGGAATCCCTTGAGGTGTTTAGATTTTACAAAATTTCGAAAAATCGAGTTAATCGCTCTAAAAGTTACGTAAATTTGAAGCTATCGAGCTGAATTTATTTACACAAATAGATTAGGGGACAAGGATGATTGAGATTGAATTTCACAAGAATCCCTCAATGGATTCTTGAGGGATTCAAGAATCATTAAAAAACACTAAGATTGATATCCGTTATTTTTTTGATTTTTCGATACGCATGATGGTGTAACTCCCGAACGAATCGGAAGTCCATAATTCCCTTTGGAGGAAAACTTGATTGTAACTGGTCGAATGCAAGTAAAAAGTTTCAGGAAAATCGAAGGTGTCGCAATACAAAAAATTTTAGAATTGTGTGGTTGGAAAAATCTTCAAAAATTTTTTTCAGAAAGCTCGGACTTATTGACACATTTTATACTTGCATCATTTTTTGAAAAGAATGAAAGCTCTTGAAGATAGAGCCAGTTGAAATAAGTCTGTTTCGAAAAAGTTGAAAAATCGGAAAATTCATAAAATCGACACAGGTGGACTAATAGAAAAACGGCCGAACACGTGTTCTTTTTTTTCGATAGACGAATTGAGAAAAAAATTTACACCAAGATCGGCGTCGGTGACCTTCACCGATTAGGTGAAATGGTGTGGAATACCTCATATATATACAAAAAAAAAACAGTACCTTTTAAAGTGAGAACAATCATAGAATACAAATAGAATACAATACGGACAGCTGTTCAAAATCGCATCAATATCAACGGTGCCCGTGACATACGCATAACATGTCAACAACTGACACAGACAGCTGATCAAGACGACCATCAATAGCGACCGTGATCTGCTAGCATCCAAAATGATAAATAAAGACGACGGACGCTGACTAACGCATACCAGGACGACGAGCCATAACGGGACACACAAATAGGGAAATGACGTCGACAGGATCATCCAACAACAGCTCCGGAAGAGTATAAAACGGGCGCACCACGAAGAGCGGTTACCAGTTGTCCGGCAAAGCGCCGAACTGCGTCAAAGTTATTAGACTAGTTGTCCGGCACAGCGCCGAGCTGCGTCAGTTTGTAACGAGGCGTTTCTCATCTAGAGAGCGTTATCGAATTTAGGTTCACGAGGTTTAGAAAAGAAATTTAAGCATAGAGCTTATTCCAAATTATAGCGAAGAGTATCAAAATTAGATACCACGATAGCCCGGGACCTCTAGAGGAAATATTGAGTAGAGCCGCGTATTTAACGTTTGAGCTGTAGGGAGATTTAGGAGCAGAACCGACTAATTCTGTTAGATTTATTATTTCTTTGATTTTATTTTTTTATTTTAGTTCGCCGCGGTTATATTTTGTAAAACCTATAATTTATCTTTAGACAAACACCTTTGTACTTGGATTAATCACTATTAAACTTATGTTATAGTTAAACATGCACTCGTCTGTCTCACTGTCAACGCATTCCTCGAATATATAACTTTATCTTGAAAAAGGGAGGGAAACAAAATCAACAGTCAGCCAAGGATTTCCCTGGTCTGAAAGGTTAGCGGTGTTTTGGGTCAATAACCCATAACAAAATATAGGCAGGCGACTCTGTTTACTCCGAGTTCGCAATTAGGAGTACTGGGAAACCCGTATCTTCGACTAGGTGACATACGCCTGTCTCACTTGTCTCTAGCTGAAAGCAACGGCCAAAGAAGCCCTTTTCTTTCCAGAGGGAGCAACGGGGGAGGTGCTTGTTCACATTCCTAGGCGGCTTTGGCGATACCTAAGTCCGCATAGTTCGAATATCAAGGGTTTTTGGGTCTGATAAGCTGATCCAGCTTTTACCCATCGGAGGGGGTTCCTTATAAATCTATTAAATTTGCCGAAAAATAAACTAATAACGGGTTTATCACATATACTGTGGCCCAAGATAAACCGCACCCGTTACAATATAGGGCATTCCACGCCAATTTGACCTGGGTGTTACCCTTGATCTCTCAGATTTGGCGCGCGATTTTTTCTATGATTGTTCACACTTTAAAAGGTACTGTTTTTTTTTTTTTTACTACATGATTTGAATTTTCTATAATTTTGAGAAACGATTTTATCGACCGTCCAAAATTAAAAATTTGAACAAATTCTGAAACATCCTGCGTCAAGTATCAAAACTTTTAAGCTCGGACCCGGAGTAGGCCGATTTTCTCTTCTCACTGCTTTCAAGCTGTTTCCGAAAAAAAAATGTCAAAAAAATTAAAACTCTGAGTATCGTATATTTTGTACGACCTAGTGTGTTCACTGTTCATGATAGTGAAATTTATGGAAAAACACCTTTTTTTTTTGTAAATGAAAAAACAAAATGTAGAAAATTGAATTTTCTAAAACATTTCACCGACGCCCCCTCTTCAAATTTCAAATGTCGGAAATTATTTATCCTATCTGATAATCACAGTATTTGAAACGATGAATTTCAAAATACAAAAGTACTGGACTAAGTATTTTCAACATGATTTTCAATTTTGTAACTCACTAAGTTTTAGTGGGGACTGAGACAACTTCGGAAAAAGCCGTGGTTGTTTACTCAGATTCATTGTTTTCCCCGAATCTAAGCTTTGAAGTACACAATCCTATACTATAACATTTTTGGTAGAACGCTAAGTCATTAAATACACTTTATTCTTAATCCCTACCGAAAAGGTTGTAATCTTAATATTAAAGTTTACTTCTTCCAATCGACGATATTTGCGACTTACTATACGTTCAAACTGTAAAACGCTGTAATGAGGCTTACCTGGGCCTCAGGTTTGAAGTCACCGACCAGATCGTCGAACATTTTCTACATACATATAAATTATTAAAAGGACGATGTACTTTTCCATATTTAAAAACCAATAATACTTTCAACATTCGATATCACAATCTTTAGAATTTGCTTTACATTTCAAAAAGCCGGTATTTGATGTGACGTTCCTAAACTCAAAAACTACACGTGTTATCGTAGGGGTATTTGCTTTCAAATCACATACTTTCGTAATCCATTAATACTTAAACTTTTTTCATCAAAATAATTGGGAATAAATTCGGTTAGCCAACTACCACAAATGTCTTCAAAACATGAATACGCGCATCCACGATGTAAGGGCGGTCTAGTCCTTCGGCTAAATTTGGAACAGCTCGGAAATATTTGAACGTTTTTTGTATGAAGTTTTAAAATTTCTCTTGACCCCAGTAGCAGAGAGTGTAAGTGTTAATCATTCCGTTGCACTTGTTTTATAAAGAATACCAAGGTTTAGTATATTGCTTACGAATTCTGTTACTTTGAATAGTTATATTCGGAATTATTTTCACATAACTTCTGATTTATTGTTATCACTTTTTAACACTTTTAAATCCCTAACAACAGATAGTACTGTTTCTAAACGTACTATACCAATTCTTGCTCATAAATATAGGGATAATGCATAGAAAAATATTATGATATCAAATTATTGTAGGAAGGATTATAACAGTGACTCGATTATCCTTATATTCTTATTTTTGACGTCAATTTTTCATACGCAATAAAAAAATACTCATACTACAAATCCCTCCGTGCGATCGTAGCCATGACCCTGGTGCAAATAATTTATACGATTTTTTACGAATTTTTATAGAAATTGGGATATTTTGTAACATTTTTTACGAAAAATTATTTTTTTTATGAAATTGTGAATATGCATAAATTTTAATAAAAACTTATCAATTTTCACAAAAACTTTTTCTTACATAAAAAATCTAGAAGACACTGCGATTCGAAAGAAAATGAAGAATTCTTCATAAAATCTATGTACATTTAATAGTTTGTACGATATAATAGGAAATGTTTCGATTTATGTAAGAATTCGCAATCGTACAAATTTGCACCAGAACACGGGCTGCTTGTACCTATATTTTATATCACCACGCGGTATTTCTGTATTATTCTTATAGCAGACTTATTATGCGATCCGCCTATAGAGGGGCTATGGTAACGTAATACACGACTATATATTAAGCAGTAACATCTATGAATATATTCCATTCAACCATACATTACAGTTAAAATGAATTCAATGTAAAAACGCCTGACAAGTTCCTTCTGCACGATGCCCCGCGACGGCCTCACCCATTTTTTATCACGAGAACACTTTTTAGTACTAGGACGTGAACATACTCTTTTCTGTACTATTTGGAATCTTTTTTGCACAGTCGCAGATATGATTACTTTACGTACGGAATGCCCGCAAAGGAAGACCCGTAAAACATACTTGCGTTGGATGAATCATAAGTACCATGAATTTCCACTGGGAACAGAAACACGAATATTTTCATCATCTATATATTAATAGTCAGCGAAGTGTTTAGGGATTCTACCCACTTATTGTTACAACAGTACCACTTTCTGCACCTTTATCTTTCAAGCTACCTGGTCGCAATCGAATCCATTGTAATAATTAATTCGAGCGACTAACCTACCCTGAGTAAGTCACACTGGCAATTCCAAAAAAAGGAAATATCGTTGGACAACGAATATTTTACTTTGCGGGAAACTGCATATCAATGTGTTAAAAAAATTTTACTTAAGAGTGAATTTTTAGCACAAAATGAATTCTTTCTTAATGGAGTAAAAAAAATTGATACAAACAAAATTTTCAATCAGTTCCTGTTTGAACAATTTTGAGTCAAATAGTATATCTCAAAACAAATAAGCATGTAAATATAAGTTATCACTGTGATATCGACGGTACACGTCACAAATGTGCTCTCGAACTCTTGTGGATAATCTGCACAAGATATTGATAGGTTATACTCAAGTGTCACTAAAGATCGACGGACATGAATGGAAAAAATTGGGCTGACAGCTGCGTGAGAAAGTTTCATAAATTTAGAATATATCATGTGAAATCGGCCACATATGGTCAACGAGACAATAATATTGATGTTGCACTGCACTTTTCGTACGCTCACAAGTGGCTTACAAAATGCCGCAACTGAATTTATCTCTATAATATGCTAATATAATAAAAAATAAACAAGACAATAATTTGATAAGTAAGATATATGCGTATAGGGTAGTCCAAGAAATACCGGCCAGTCTCCCATCCATCACCCATTCTGATTTTACAATCGAATTTTACATTGAAGTTCCTGTGCTAGAAAATACTAATGAATTATTGTGGGTTTTTTTCAAGGTTTGGTTCTGCAAGTAATGATGACTGTGTCAAGTTCTATGGTCTGGAAAGGCGCTTGTTTTTTAAGTTATTATAATTCGTAATCAACACGTACCCTGGAAAAAAGTATAAGACAAATTCTGGCCAGTCGTAAAGAATCTTTCAGAAGATAATTATTTCTGTTGTTCGAAAGAATGTAAGCCTCAATTTTACCGAAATGTGTTATATTTGATATAAAGAGAATTTAAATATTTGTTAAACACTTACTGTTTATTACCAAATACAAAACTGCGGATACTAATTCCATGGAACACTGCGTATAATCCTTATTTGACATCCGATCGCGCGCTAATCCCTCGCATACTCATATACACTCTAATGGATCAAGATTTGTTGATCATGTTAGAAACACAGATATTCTTCGCAGCACCACACGCATCCGATGGCGCGTGTCTAGCGCCATCTAGCATAAGTCTACATAAATATGACAACCGTATAGCGGCTTTTCGACTTTCTAGCCCTCCGGCGTTTTGCGGATTTTAATTTTGCTCCATCTGAACTTTGATTGTCGACAACTAATTTTTTCGGTTTTGCGGCTGTTCGAAGTATTAGCCGTTCTAAATTTTTTATTTCACAACTTTCACCTTTTGTATCTCCACATTCTATGATTTGGTCTTATGGGAATGCCGACTGTTCTGAAAATACTTTTTCAGATAGGAGAGCGTTCGATTAAATGAACTTTCGGGAAAACTATTATTCTACTGGGTAACTTATCGAAAATCCCAACTTCGGTACGCTGAACCTTATTTGTTTTGAAATTCGGATCTGGAAAATTTCAAGTCTTCGACTGGTCGGTTTTTGATCTTTCGAAGTTTCGACCCCCGCCCCTTCTCTACTCTACTGTGATACTTTTTCGTAATTTGATTGAATGTTCCGTTTAAGGGGCAGATACGGTACCCTTTCTAGCTATGGGAAATACCGGTCCTAGAGGGTTCATATTTTTGTTGGCTTTTATTTGCGATCGCACAGAACCATCTATGATGTCCAAGAATTGAAAAAAAATCTCCAACCATTCTGAAAATTCTATCTTTCGAGTGAATGAAGATATGATCGAACACATGTGTAATTTTTCCCATATTTAGTTCTCATATATGTGAAAAAATCAATAGCCCTGGGGAAACAATCACCAGCTACCAAAAGGTCGGAAACTGGTTGGCGTTTTTTGAAGTGTCCAATACGTATACCTATTACATATAAAGGTGGTTTGAAATAAGGTTCTTGATTTTGAAATCACTTCTCATTAATATTATTTATTATACAAGGAATATCCTCTCTCAATTAAATCTCAAGAACTTACATAATAATAAATATTCACAATGAATCAAACACGTTTTGACAATATTAACTACTCGATATTATTCTGTTATCCATCCAACCGTTGAAGTTTCGATGGTATATAATTTTTAAGTTTCATTCAAAGTGAATGCGTATTACTTTTATAGCACCTTTATAGCAGTATTCATGGAACCTGAATGCCAGAGAATGCAATTGCCCGCATGTTATTCATGTGAAATGTGTATATAACATATGTTAACGTAATATAAATATGCATTCTGTACTTGAGTGCCGGGCCTTGATCCGGTGTCCCCTATAAATATTACACATGTCCTTACGGAGAGAACTAGTGTCGATTCCATCCTTGGTATGAGTCCATACATGAAGTATACACAGTTATTCGCAAATACGATGAAGGCTCATAAAACATTAGGTAGTCAATAGGTAGATTTATTATGTGCTGATTAGAAGTATAGCGTATCGCTCGCATATTTTTTGTCCAATAAAACCTGATAATATGTTTGTTCACTTATTATATAACCGAATGAACTAATACGTGATGCATATGTTCTTACTTAGTACACACGTAATAAGAGGTTATAATCAGGGTTTTTGAATGTGAAACAAAATACATTGATCTGTACTGAGATGATTATAAATGGTAATTTCACTGCATGTGCATATGCGTAAAATTCGAGACATGCAGGAGAACGTGAGCCACCATGGCCCACTGCTTCTCCTATATTTCTCGAGTATAATCCAACGGTGCTTAGGTGACAGATTTACAATCCGATATACACACATTTCACGTAAAGTGCGTTGTATTGCCTTGAGATTTCTCCATTGTGCAAGTAAAACTGTGTTTTGGTGCCTCAAAAGTTAAATTCTTTACAGCTAAGCTTCTTTCTCGCACAATACTTTCGTAGAAACTCTTTGATTTTAACACGTTCCAGGCCACCGTTCGGGTTTGTTTCGCATATCAGCCAACGGCCTTGAATGTGTCTGAATTAATCCAAGGGTCTACATGTAGGATATAGAATCACATGTTACCAAAAAGTATCATAAAAAAAATTCTGTTCTAGAAAAATCAGTTTGTTAAAAAATATGCAAATGGTCTAAAATGAAGCAAATTTTTTAAGTTACAATGCAATTTTAAATTTGTGATAATTGAGATTGTATTCAAACATATTGATGTAATGGTCAAGCGAGTGTTGAGTTTGTTTTGGACGCAATCTTGATCTGTTACGCGCGGAATTTTCGAGTCGTCTAGATGATGTCAGTGTATAACTGACTCAGATATTGAATATCCATTTCGTTATTGACAGTGTCGTTCTTCTTAATACGTATCATTTCTTTTATGTATGTGTATTCAACATCTCAAACTGGCAAAATCCACAAGTCGACCCATTTGATCATCTTTTCTTCTCGAAAAAAACCCTCCAGTTGTGTATGAAACTTTTACTAGTATCTCGTTCCGTTGCTGAAATATTCGCCTTGGGCCGACAAAATTGACCACCGTTTATACTATTCACTCAAAGGGCGATCGACTTACGGGGCTAATATTATTCAAATTATAACATCTCATGGCCTAAAATAACATATCAGCAGAGCAGATGAATACATTTCTTTAATATAGGATTGCTGGGCGAAAATTAGAGGTGTGGTCCATATCAATTTCATATCCACACATGGTGTCATTTAAATCAATAATGCCACATATGTATAGGTAAAGTATACATATATGTATTTCGATAAAATAGGTTGAAGCATTCATGTATTAAAAGATTACTGAATATTTGTCAGAAAGTTGTTGTAAGAAATGTACTAGAATTAATTTATGTACTTAACGAAAAGGCAGCGCTGTGCTATCGAAATATATTTCAAACCAGTTTCAAATACAGGGTGGTCGGTTTTAATTGTTGTAGGCGAACATTTCAGAACTCAAAGAGATACAAGAAATAGTGTTATACAAACCCTGTAGGGTTTAATGAGTGAGAAATGATGTTGAAATAGATAGACTGGTGGATTGTATCATGTTCAAGATTTTGTGAGCTTGATTTTCGATACGGAACACACATTTTAGATCTGAGCAGCTGATAGCGAGACAAAAGAAAAATTCAGAGAAGTGAAAAAAAAAAACATTTTCAATTATTCTCTTCAGATTCATTTTTATCTCACTATAGCTTCTAAACGTTTCGAATTTTCCTTACCCTTACTGAAAAGAGAAACGGAATTAGCGAGCTTAAACCGATATAATATTCTTTATAATTTTGGTTTATATCATGAATTTGAATCAAAACTTTTTAGCGAGGGTTGCGGGGCAACAAATAAATGCGGAAGTTTGGGTAAGAAAGAAAAAAACGAAAATAAGAATGTAACAAAGAAAATCATGAGAAAAAATGTTAACACCACTCTGAAATCTCTTTCGAATTCACCATAAGCTTTTTTATGTACGAAATACGGGTTCCATATCTCAAGTCTGGCGTTACTTAAAAATCTTGAAAATGGAACACCCCGCAAGTCGACCTATATCAGCATCATCTTTTGCTCTCAAAACCCCATAAGTTTAGTATGTAATTTTTTCTTGTATTTCTCCTATTTTTTGGGGTTCATGTTGAATTGCATGGTTTTGAATCATATGAAACAAAAATCGGATGAAGTTCCGAAAATCCCCTACCGCTGAATAATTTGAAATTTCGTATGTATATATATTTTCACTCGCTGATCACAAATGTAATAGTGAAAATATCCATAAATTTGATTTTTGACCTCAAAACTCATGAAAACTGATGTGTTAAAAGTTTTTCTATTTTATTTTGATAAGTGCTGATCTTGGAGGAAAATGTTTTTCACAAAAGTTATAGTCTATGAAACGACTCATCTTTTATGTTTCATACAGTTTTTCTCTAAAATAATTTTTTTCGCGAAAAATGGAATAATGCTCCACCAAGCAAGTTTTGTCAAAATTTCATTAGTTGCGATATTGTCTACTTACACACATTACCGCAGGAAGGTTGAAGTTTGGTCCTTAAAGTTCAGGTATTTTTTTTTCAATTTTTTTTTTTTTTTAATCGTGCGTTGTGGTTCTGGTTATGCCCCTCTCATACGATGGCCGAATTTATTCTAACCTTTGAGCTACAACAGTCGTCTTCCGAGTTTTTTTGAGCAGGATGATGTATTCTGGTTTCGATTATGCCCCTATTCTAACCTTTGGGCTGCAATAGTCACCATCCGCATGGTGGAATTTTTGAAAAATCATAACTTCTAAGCGAGCTCTTTTACCCCTCCCACCGCCTCTTCTTTTTCTTGCTCCAGCCTCTTCCAAAACCATACTGTAAGAAAATGTTCCAAGAAAATTCATTTTGTAGAAAAATATTCTGCTGGGTCGGCGACGAATTATCTCTGAGCTGAAGAGGTTCGCGCCGAAGCAGCCTTGCGAAAAGTCCTGCTCCCCAATTAAAGTGAACTAACTTGAAAAATTCCCAATCTCCCATTTTTTTATCGAAACCGTAACGTCCGGACCTATATAATATCAGAACTAATGAAGTTTTGGCAAAGTGTACGTATTGAAGCATTTTCCCATTTTTCTCGGAACAGAGTAGTTTTAGAAAAAAAGTCTGTACAGAGTATAAAAGATGAATTTTTTTATATGCTACAACTTTAATAGAAAAATTTTTGTCTAAGATCAACGCTTATCAAAATAATATAGAAAAACTTTTTAAAAATCAGGATTTGTGAGTTTTGACCTTGAAATAAAAATTTGCGGGTATTTTCACTACCGCATTCGTGATCCGCGATTCAAAATACATAGGTATTCGAAATTTCAAATTAAATGGTAAAGGCTTTTCGGAACTTCACCCAAAAAATGAAATCAGTTTCTTCAAAACTGTGAAAAGATAAACCTGATAAAATAAAATTAAATTCATTTTCGTAAAACTCAATTAATCGAATTGAAATCACCAGGGGCTAATCAGGTAATACATATACGTACAATATTATGATCAAATTTTCGAATATACCAGCAACAAGCTAATCGATTTATACAAATGGTATCTATACATTTACGTGGAAAAATATGAGACACTAATACTAAAGACAATAAACTCATCTGTAATAATAAATACGACTTAATAGTGGTGTTTCCTATTTACTGAATAGTACAACATTGATTTCTATTATTAAGTCAATTGCTATACACACATATCACATGTACGCATCATATATACTAGCGTACATATGAAGTCAGATTGTTAATTGTTATATATTCTATTGTTAACATTCATCAAGGATCGTTCATCACGTCCATCGATTATTGTAGCATGCATAATCAAAAATCGAGTGATAACAAGTTTTTATCTTTAATACCGTTTACGAAATTCGTTGCCGCCAAGCAAATATTAGTGCGATGAAAAATATTAATATACATAGAGAAAAACCCATTTGGTGCTAGTCACAGTTGATATTAAGCTACCGTACAATTACTGAAGAATTATAATAATAATTGTACGTTACAAAATATTGAAAAGTTATCATCGATATTACAGTTTGAATTATAATACAGTCGGCGCTCTCAGTAGGGCCGCTCTTAGGATTGTAAGGGAAGATATTCATGCTCTGTGCGTTACCCTCTCTACGCGCAACTTTCATTGTAAGAACGTCGAGTTTGTTATTCAACCAGCATTTTGACAAGTCTAGAGTGAGTGTAGTGGGGGTAACGTTCACAGACGGATTAGGAAAAGCGGCCCTATTTGGAGCGGACCTATTGAAAGCACCAACTGTATAATGAAATGTTTATTACTAATAATAATACAATAGAATTACGTTGCCTAAGCATAAAATTGTGACTATACATTGTAGTGAGTTGAATGTTGAAATAAATACAATACGTGAAGCCTCGAGCTTACATCTATAATGTATAAAAATCTTGCATGTGAGTTAATGTATGCATATCAGCATTCCGATCTAAATGACCCAGCTATTATGATCCAGACCGTTTTAGTTACTTTTGATATGTAAATAAAATGACTAATCAAGTGAATAAACAGGCAGTAAAATTGAAAGATGACGGAAAATGCCTCAATGAGCAATGCGTATTTACAGTTTGGCCTTCAGAGCGTCGGCATTTTTCCCTTGAAATTCTATATTTTTTAAAGGTATGATTTATGTATATAAATAGTTAACACGTCCGGTGGAGTTTCCAAGTTATCTGCTGACTCCTAAAAGAACTAGGACGGCCCTCTGAAGGTCAAGGTCCGAAACAAGTCTGTTTTCATATAATATGAGTTGATGCAGAAACCTTATTCATTTGGTAAGATGTAAAAGTTCTAAAGCGTCTTTTATCTCCGATGACTAATAGATCAGAAAAGGGGGGTGAAACTGATGATTTCACTTTTTGTGATTCGCTCTTATACTTTTGTCACGCCAATGGGATAACCACTTTTCTAGCCAATAAAGTAGCCAGTTAACAGTTGAGTCGTAAAAAAATAGTACATTATGCAACAAGAAAATATAGTCGAAGATTATTCCCGGAGGCAGATTTACTACATCAGCGAAGTGGGGGCAGTAATCACGCGAGGGAATAATCACCTTCATTCCCGACTTAACTGTAGTCACAGTAGATATTCAAGGGGAGTTTTGGATTCAGTCTTACATTAGCCATACTCCAAAGACGCCAAACTTTTCTTAGAATGTTCGAGGGTGGGGGATGAATCTTTACCAGTTTGTACAAGCCTGGGCTATTATTTATATCTTGTTTCCCTTTCCATGGGGCGGTGAAAACAGGTGTATTTCATCAAGGGATGGTATACGTAGACATTACAAGTAAAGGTATAATGGTAATTCCGGCATGATCAGCTTAGTTGGTACGGGGTAACTTGGGGGGATGGGCTCGCCTCTCTTACTACCGGATGCTCTAAGTAAACCAGGGTCCGTTTCTAAAAAAGGGACAGGAGGAGGGAGGGGATGAGGGGATAAGAGGTGATGATCTACAGATTTCTGGAGAGCCAATCGGAGACCTTCCAGACGAATAGCTCCATGTACACTGCGGGCTTGCATTACTTCTTCCACGGAACCAGCTAATACAATAGTATTGGTTTGTGGGTGTGCTTGTGTGTGTTCAGTTTGACATGATATCGAGGAATCTACTATAAATGAACACCCGATTGGCAGCTACTGATATTCTTGTTGAAGCGTTCGTGTATGTCCTACGTGAAAATAATGCATACTGAAACGATGTTAATTCTTATATCCGTATTGTGACTGAAGTCAAAAAAAAGTGAGACAGCCCTTACACAGAGAGACTACGTATTAAAGTATGAATTTACAAAATTAGAAACTGCGTATGAATTGTTGGATTCTGTAGAAACGAAACAATCAAGCAGATTTTGGGCACGCCCAATATTTACCACAGAAAGCCGTTTACGCCAGGGTCCAGGCGATAAGCTAGTTTGAGAGATAGAATTATGGGATCACAAGTATGATAATTACCTGCAGTTCAGCCGGAAACTTTTCGAAAAGCTAATGGCTAATCAGGACCCCACATTGATAAAAAAAGAGCGGCATGCTCCCCGACACCAGCTCATACCAGACTGCAGATTGTACTGCGTGATCTTGCATCAGGCAATACTATAGTGCCAATCTTATTTGCATTCAGGGTTGGGTGAAACACTGTATCGAAAATTGTGGCAATAGGTCGCAAAGTTATTTTCAGATGCCTGAAATATAGTTGTCTTTTTAACAGATGATCACAGTTGTGAAAATAGTAATGTCAACTTAATGCATTACCCAGGTAGTATAGCAATGGGGGTTCTGAGGACAAACACCTTCTTTACCGGCCGAGCCGCTCCGCGCACCCCAGACGCAAACCCTCCAAGGTTATCCCCACTCTCGTCAGATCAAACGTGCGCGGCCGTACCGACTTGAGGTCAATAATGTGCAACCTTACGAACAGTTGTATCGGTCGACGGTGAAAAATCGCACTGCATTACCGACAATTTTTATCGGTCAACGGTCAAAATCATGCTGTTTTACCAACCGAAGGTCGGAGTCTCTATGTGGCGCTCGCCTGCCAACGGTAGAGGGCGCAGCGGAGGGCGTGAACTTTTTTACCGACCTGGATGTCGGTTACCCGTCCCGTATTCTTTTCCCACGATAGGACTGTTGATGTATAACATTAACCACTTCAAAATCGTTTTCCACGGTAGGACTGCTGATGTGTAACATCAATCTACCCCACATTCTTTTCCCACGTTATCAACCACGTGACATTTCAAAATTAATAGTTCCAAGAATTGTTTTTCAACCACTCGGATATCGCTGATGTGTAACATTAACCACCCCACATTCCTTTCCCACGTTATCAACCACGCGACATTCCAAAATTAATGGTTCTGAGAATTGTTTTTCACTTACTCGGATGCCGGTTTGATATCAACCACGTGACATTCTTTTTGGCTTGTAGCTGTCATGTAAACTCAACGAAGAATTTTGAACGAGTTGAGTCAAGACCAGAGTGCAAGGTCGGCAAATAGCCGCGGTACATTCGGAGCCATGGATCTGCGGTGTCGTGTCACTATCACTCTAAGAATGCTAAGAGGTGCGCGTGCATACACAAACATATGTACAGCCGCCCTATAAGAAGGACGCTCATCACTGCAAACGATCATTAAGTCTTAACTTGTCAAGTATACGTAAGGAAAAAGCTCTAGATGAAATCCGTGAAGTGTATGAGATTGATCGATATTATGAAATCGGCGTACAAAATCTGGGACAAATCATCATCAACAGCAGAGATCCAGAAATGGATAAAATTTGGAAGTCAAAATATTCAGCTTCGGTAGAAAATTTTGCAAAAGGCTTCATCGATTGGACAAAAGATGAGAATCATTACAACAATCGGACTCTTGGAAACGCTCGCGGAAAAATTCGAAGATCTTCAGAAAACGGGTGGAGGTACTCGAAAAGTAAGAAGAAGCGATCGAGTTCACTGGAAAGATTTGGAACCAGCTTTCGAGGGGAGAATTCGAACTGGATCCATCGTCAATTTGAAGCATAAAGATGTGGTGAGATTTCTAGAAGACGCAAAGGTACTAGTTGTGACAAGACTAAAAAACGCTTTGAAGAAAAATAGGAGCTTGAAAGCCAACATTATCTTGGCTTGTATATTTGAAGTTAGAAAAGATGCTAGCACGGTGAAAGAGATCAAATTTTTCAATACGAGAGATGAAATCATCCTCCAGACAACGGATATCAACCAATAGTTCATCGAAAACGCGACGGAGCGTTTGTTGAAAAAGGTGGAAGATTTCCAGGAAAAGGATTCCGGCTGGTCGTTACTTGAAATTATAAATCTTACCGTCAACATTAACAAGTACGTGCCACTACGAGGCAGTGTCTTTACATACACACCACTACCCAAATATATTCAAGACAAAAAGGCTGTCGTTAACATCCGTAACAGCGACTCGTATTGGTTTCTTTGGTCGGTCACCGCAGTTCTGTTCCCAGCCGACAACAACAATCCCAGTAAAATTACTTCATATCCGTACTTCAGCTCGGTGCTACAATACAAAGGTTTGCCTTTTCCAATGTCTTTGTACCAGATTCCAAAATTTGAGAAACTCAACAAACTTTCAATCAACATTTATGGTATAGATAGTACGGGAAAACAAAAGCGCAGTGAAATCGTACCCATTTATTTGAGTCAAAACAAGTCCGACAAACCTGTAATTCATCTTTTAGCGATAGAAACTGAAATCACTGACGATGACGATGATGATGTTGATATGGAAAATTATGAAAAAAATAAAATCCTTCATTTTACTTGTGTTCGAAATCTGTCTCGATTAACAAGATCTCAAATTTCTGAGCATAAATGTCGTACTTGGTTATGTGATAGATTTTTGACTCACTTTCATTCTGAGAAGTGTTTGACGAGGCACAATGTAGATTGCATGAATTCAAACAAAACCAAAGTTATTTCACCTACAGATGAAAAAAAAAAGACTGAAATTCGAAAATTTCGTGCACAAAAAAACCGTTCGATTCTGCATTTACGCGGATCTCGAATGTTCACTGGAACCTACGCTCAGAAAGATGGGTACACGAACAATTCATCAGAAGCATCTTCCGTATAGTATAGCTTACTATCTACATTGTGCGTTTGATGATTCGCTTTTAAAATTCAAAAGTAATCGTGGGGAGACTTGCATTTAATGGTTTGTGAATGAGTTAGCGGAATTGACACATTCGTTAGAAGTTTATTTCAAAACTGTTGTACTGATGGAACCGCTCAATTTCAATTAAATCAACGAATTTCATTCATCAACAGTGTGTCACATTTGTGAAAAACTGTATACACCCACAGACGTGAAACATCGTGATCACTGCTATTTCACAGGAAAGTACCGTGGTGCTGCTCGTCATGGTTGCAATCTAAATTACCAAAATTCGGACACTATCTCAGTGATATTCCACAATCTGTCGGGTTACGATTCACATTTTCTGATCAAAGCACTGGCTACATCGTTCGAGGGCACAATTGAGCTTCTACCCGTAAACAAAGAATAGTACATTTCTTTTACAAAATATGTCAAGGGGACAGATGTAAAGTTCAGATTCGTAGATTCGTACCGTTTCATGCCCAGTAGTCTTGAGAAATTAGCAACGTATCTCCGTGATGATCAGAAATCAATCACACCAGAATTTTATCGCAGTTCAGATAAATTTCAGTTATTGACTACAAAAGAAGTGTTCCCGTACGAATACATAGACAGTTGGAAGAAGCTCGAGGACAGACGGCTACCATCCAATCAACAATTATACTAAAAAATAAATGATCGGGACATATCAGACGACGACTATGCATATGCATGTAAAGTTTGGCACACTCATAACGTTCAAACTTTGGGAGAGTATTTAGACTTGTATTTACAGACGGACGTATTTTTACTAGCCGACGTTTTTCAAAACTTTAAACAAAGCTGTTTGACAACGTACAACCTGGACCCGTTACATTATTACACCGCGCGCGGTCTGTCGTTTGATGCGATGTTAAAGTGTACCGACATCGAGCTCGAGCTTCTCAACAACATAGATATGGTTATGTTTATCCAAAAATGTATTAGTGGTGGTGTGTCACAGTGCTCGAACAGATACGCAAAGGCTAACAACAGGTACATGGAAGAGAAATTCGATCTTGAGGTCGTCGGACGATGCGGAGTTTGGTTACATACTGGAGGTGGATTTGGAATATCCTGAGGATCTGCATGAAATTCATAAGGATTTACCACTGTGTCCGGAGCACTACATACCTCCGATCTCGAATAGTAAGCATCCGAAATTGACGCCCACGCTACTTTCCAAGAAAAACTACGTTGTTCACTATAGCGTTTTGAAAAAACGCTTACAATTAGGCTTAAAAGTACTCTAAATTCACAGAGTTCTCAAATTCAGACAGACCTCGTGGCTCAAAAAATACATAGATTTGAACACGGATTTGCGTAAAAAATCTCACATCGAATTCGAGAAAAAACTCTTACAAACTGATGAACAACGCAGTTTTTGGCAAAACAATGCAAAATGTTAGGAAGTATAGAAATGTCAGGCTGATCACGAAATGGGATGGAAGATACGGTGCTGGAGCTACCATAGCCGAACCCAATTTTCACAGCTGCACCATTTTCGACGAAGATATAATTATCGTCGAAATAAGTAAGACGAAAGTCAAGTTAAATAAACCATCGTATGCAGGTTTGTCCATCATCGATCTGGCTAAAACATATATTTACGATTTTCATTATAATTATATTAGGCAGAAATTTGGTAACCGAGCAAAATTAATATAGGGATACCGACAGTTTGATTTACAATTTGACCGTCCCCGACATATACGACCATATGACGGAGGACTTGCATAAATTCGATACGTCTGATTATCGGCTTGACAACGTTTATCGATTGCCTCTAGCAAACAAAAAAGTTCTCGGCTTGATGAAATATGAGAATAACGGAAAACTAATGCTGGAATTTGTAGGATTAAGAGCTAAATTGTACGCATTCCGAGTCTTGGGAGAAAGACAATAGACGTGCTGAAATTGTCAAAGGATCAGCGTCGAGAAAAATAACTTTCAACGATTATTTGGAATGTGTTTTGAACCGTGAAAATTTGTCTACAAATCAGAATTTGATATTAGGTCGAAAGCACAAGGTATACACTAGACTGGGCCAAAAAAATCGACTATTTTTTTTTTGAAAAATATATTGAGAATATCATTCAGTATGGCAAAAAAAAAATTTCATGAAATTTTAAGCCCTCAATATTAACTTTAAGAGGTCTGTCATCGCTATTTTTGATTTTTAGTAATAATTTGATGTTTTACGTCAGAATTAATCCAGAATTAATCGAGAATTAATCGAGAAATTATATCAATTCATTAAGCTTAATTACTCGGAAACCGCTTGTCTGACAAAAATCTATAATCCGACCTTTTTTGTAGGGAATTTAATTTTATAAAGGGAAAAGTGAATATAAATTTTTTCCCTCCAATATTTCGACAGTTCTGACGTAAAACATCAAATGATTACTAAAAATCAAAAATAGCGATGAGAGACCTCTTAAAGTTAATATTCAGGACTTACGATTTCATGAAATTTTTTTTTTCGCCGTACTGAATGATATTCTCAATATGTTTTTCGAAACAAAAAAAGGCAATTTTTTTGGCCTAGTCTAGTATACACTGTAGAACAGCGGAAAGTGGCACTGAGCTGGAATGACGACAAGCGGATCGTGTTTCAGAACACAACCGACACGCTTCCGTGGGGCTACAAGCCTTAACCTGAGCTTTGTAATTTATAACTGTACCATGATGTATGAAATATTATTATATAGGATAGTGAATGAGAACGCTCCGAAATATAGAAAATTGTACGACGATGCATATGTCTGTCGATTGTATAGAAAATAAAGATGCATACTTGTGATGTGTCGGATATAAAATGAAGAGGCACATAGGTTTTTACCAAAAATTCATTTATTCAATGTTACATGTCCGATTCGTTTATCCAACTGTTGTGTGTATTGTCAAAACCTAACCATTTGACGTATGTTTTTCTTCCACACTTCTTGAGCACCTTCTTCACCAGATAAATATCCGGATGTTTGACCTTGAGGAGCTCTTATTCGTAAAAACCACCAGCGATAGGTTGATCTCGGTAGTCTTTGAGCTTGTACGTCACAGGATGAGTATTTTCCACTCGACTCATTGTGAATATCCCAGTCGTCCAATTGGGAGTGTAACCTTTCTCGAAGACATTTTTGAATTTGCTGATTCGAACTTTGTCGCCGAATCTGAATTTTGCCGATATGGTGGGTATTGTTCGAAGCCCTCCGTACGCCTAACGTGATAACAGCCTCTCGTTTGCAACGGTGACATCCGACGGTTTCATTCTTATGGTTCGGTGTTTGGCGTTGTTGTAAGCGGAAACCAAATCAGATAAGATATCGAGCCACTCGTAGCTTTCTTGCATGCTAAACCGTGTCCACATTTTACCTTTCAGCGGGCGACTGGAACGTTCACAGATCGAAGCCTTCAAATTACTGTACGTGGAGCAAAGTTTCATTCCGTAACGTATCATGAACGATTCAAATTCCAAGTTGTCAAATTCCGTTCCTCTGTCGACATATAAATTTTTTCGTCACCCGTCCCACAACAAGCACAGATTCCATTGCCTTCGTAACATCATCTCTGGACTTGCTCTTTATCAGTAGAGCCCACGCATACTTTGAAGAAATGTCAATGACTGTGAGCACGTACTTGTAGCCTTTGTTTTGTCCAGCGTACGACGTCATATCAACAAGATCCGCCTGCCAGGTCTCGTCGACGCCGCGCACGTTTACACGTCGACGCGGGTAATTTTGGCGTGCAGGCTCATGCAGTACCGTCACCAGTGCTTGCTTTTCCTCATTTATATTTCAACGCTCCTAGTCGGGTGTCCCATTGAGAAATGTTATCAGCGTTTTGAATCGACAGGTCTCTGCCTGCTTCAAAGTCTGTGTAAAAGGTATCTGAGGCTTTTTCCGTGCTGAGTTCTGAAGCTTTGATCATTTGATCGAGGTTGTCGGTTTGTTTTTGGAGCACCTTGAATTTCCGTCTTGAGATTTTCAAAGTTACAGCATTGTTCGGCTCTGTGCGATCTGCGACATTGCACAGTCTTTTTTTCCGTACATCGTAATGCCCGTCCGCTGTCATTTGAAATCCGACACCGCGAGTGCTCGCGGCCGTGTTTTTATCTAGATGACCTCCAAAGACGTCGACGCTAATCTCGGTGATGAATGCAAAAACGATGGAAGCTGCTGAGTGAACGATTCCTGCTTCGCGTAGCTCTTCGATAATGGAGATTATTTCGGTATTGTGACTCAGATTTCCCGCTGCCTGAGATGCCAGGAGTAAACAGAGACGCTCCACTAACTCGTTTGGATCATCCCGGAAAACATATTCCGTTTCAACACCTTGTCGAGAGATCATAGCTTGAGGAAGTAGACCTTTACCCTTTCGGCGAGCCGATGGGGAATAATCCATCAATTCGGCAATGACATTTTTGAATTTGTAACTGTTATCGTTTCAAACAGCCCCATCGGATGAGTAATACTTTTTAGGCGCGTTCATTGCCAGGATTACGTTTTTAAAATTTTCCTGATCTGCGGCGCTTACAGAAGAACCGTCAGGCTTCTGTTTGAACAAAAGTTCCAGCAAACTCTTCGTTTTCGGGTGAAGCGTATCGCCAATACAAATGTAGTCACTCTCAAAAGATATCAACGAATCACCTCACATCACATTAGTCCGTTTAGGAGGTTGCGTACACTGTTCACGGTGTCCAATTCACCTTTCGTCTTCGCATCTCCCATCAGTGCAAAATACTCATCCTCGATTTTCTCGACCGGTGTTTCTACGATTGTTTCTGTAATGTATTGATATACATTCCTAGTTGCATATGTATGTGTGATACCGTAGCGCCTCTACTCTCACGTTCAGAGAGCGAGTCAGTTGTGTGCATGGCTCCGACAAGCACATATGTACTCCGGCATGCTCGTTGCATAGCCGTATCTTTATACATAATAAATCCATACGTTAAATATCATCCCGCTGTGTTGTGAGTAATCATTTATACCCTTACGTTACACCATTGATATATAATAACTGGCGACGAGAAAAAGAATCCCGCGTACTATTACAGATAAACCTTTACCACGCGCTCAAAAACTATTTTGAGGTTAGTGGCAAACACGTGTTCGGGAAGCAATTGAAGATTTGCAGTTAAGCGTAATACGGAAAGGCGTATTACGCAGTGAAAATTGTTCTAAAAAAAAGAAAATAAATCGGTCACTATATTTAGTCGGAAGGGGCTAATAGTTCATAAAATTACATTCATTAAATTCAAAGGAGCAACGTTGCAAATTAATGTCGAATAAAACAGGCTGGATACAAAATCTAAACAAAGGAGAGATAATACAAGAATTACAAAACAGAGGTGTAGCATTTGAAGAGGGTGAAAATTATAACACGTTGCGTGAATTACTTAGATCAGAAATAAAAAAAAGTGAAAAGAAAGAAACATCAGAGCAAGCAGCGAGCTCACAAACGCAAGTAGACGGGTCGGAATCAAAAAAACCAATTAAGAAAACTACGTTACCTACACAAGAAAAGGTAGCAAACGATAAGTCCAGCAGCGACGACACTAGCAACGTCGATTCAGACAAAGATAGCGATATGGGCGATCCACATTTTCAATTTAACTTAGACGACGATTGGGAGCTGTTTGAAGATAAATTAGATTTCTTTTTCACCGCAAAAAAGATCACGGACGAGTCGATTAAAATAGCAAACTTGGTTACGCATTTAAGCGACGACGCACACGCACTATTGAAACAGCTCGCGGCTCCAAAGAAAATAAAAGATACTTCGTTCGCCGAAAATATAAAACTCATATCTGACCACCTTAAACCAAAACCATCAGAGACAATGGAGCGCTGCACTTTTCACAAAGCCAGTCAAAAAGAAAACGAAACTATTGCTGATTTCGTAGCGCGCCTAAAAAAACTATCGCTATATTGCAATTTTAGTAACCTGGATGATGCACTGAAGGACCAGTTTGTTTGCGGAATAAAAGATAGAAATACCCGAGTGAAACTGTTTGAAGAAAAATCTCTGACATTTAAAATAGCATGTGAAATTGCTACCACTCGAGAGTCAGCAGAAAAAGACGCCGCATCTTCAGAAAATGCATTAGATACAAGAAATGCAAAAGCAGATGTATTTGCATTACGCGGTGCTAGACAACCATGGCAGCAGCATCGAGGCAGCAGTTATCAAGGAAGAAACCAAGGATATAAAAATAACTACAACGGAAGACAGCAGCAACAACACAGAAATCAACGATCAACGCAGAAAACAAGTGTAGTGAAGTGCTCTTGTTGCGGCAAGGGAAATCACACGCGTGAGGAGTGCAGATATCGTGATTTGGTGTGCCATCAGTGTAATGTAAAAGGGCATTTAGCCCAAGTATGTAGTTTTACGGGAAATAAATTTCCGACAAATACAAATGTTAACTTACTGCAATCGGAAAATGATGAACGAGTCGAAGAGTCAAGCGAATATGATTTTTTCAAATTGAATCTTACTGAATATAACGAATATGAAACTATAGTAGATTGTAAAACAAATATTGTAAATGACGCTTACAATTGTGCTAAGGTTAAGAGTAATGAGAGTAATGCATTGTATAAACATACAAGTAAACAAAATGTTGAAGCAACTCCTATGTTTATATTATTAAATGTAAACGGCATCAATGTTTATTTTGAAGTTGATTCGGGCACTTACGCTACTGTTATTTCAAAAAGAATTTATGATCAATATTTTTCAAACTTGAAATTACATAATACAACAAGTGAATTGAAAGCGTATTGCGGTCAACCACAAAAGCCACTAGGCGAATTAATCGATGTAAAAATAGTATTTAATAACGTAGAGAAAACTTTAAATTGTTTTGTTTTACCTGGGCCGGGACCGGCATTAATAGGTCGATTGTGGCTAAAAGAATTTGGAGTGTGGCCTCTTACTTTACCAACTTCAGACAAATGCCAATTATATAAAATAGATAACTTGTATGATTATATAACAACAAAATTTGAAAGATTATTTAGCGACACGCCGGGTGTATATAACAAAAGTTTTATAAAGATTCACATAAAAGAAAACACAAAACCTATTGCGCTAAAATGTAGGCACGTAGCATATGCCTTAAAACATCTTATTGAAATTGAATTGAAAAGACTAGAAAGTTTAGGACATATTGTTCCAGTAGAATTTTCAGAGTGGGCTACACCAATTGTTCCGGTACCAAAATCGAGAGATGTTATCCGTATATGCGGTGACTTTGAACTTACACTAAACCCTCACATAGTAATTGATAAATATCCGCTGCATACCATAGATGAAATTTTTGCAGAATTGCAAGGTGGCAAATTTTACTCGGAACTTGATATGAAACATCAGTACATGCAATTTCCTGTAGATGCTAGCTCCGCGGAATTATTAACTATTACAACACATAAAGGGTTATTTAGATATACAAAAATACCAGAGGGGGTCTCACAAGCACCAGCAGATGTGCAACGCAAAATGGACGAAATTCTACGCGGTATAAAAGGGGTTATCGCTTACCTAGATAATATTTACATATCAGGCAAAAATAGAGAAGAGCATGATGATAGTCTTTTAAAAACATGTGAAAGATTAGACGATTGTAACTTACGATTAAATAAATTCAAATGTAACATTTTAAAAAATAAAATAGAGGTTTTGGGTTTTACAATAGACAAAGATGGATTACACAAATCCGATTCAAAAGTAAAAGCAATGGTTGAAGCCCCGCGCCCTAAAAATGATAAGCAACTAGTTTCCTTTTTAGGTCTTGTAAATTTTTACGCTCGATTCTTAGAGAATAGATCGACAAAATTAGCTCCCTTGTATGACTTACTGAGTAAGAAAAAGCTAGAATGGGATGATGCATGTGAAAATGCATTCATATGGCTAAAAACTGAATTAAGTGCACAAAGTTTTTTAGCACACTATGACCCATCTGAAGAGATAATATTAGCATGCGACGCGTCAGACTATGGGTTATCCGCGATTTTATCGCACCGTTATAAAGATAAGTCAGAAAGGCCAATAGCTTACGCTTCTAAAAGAATTGCAATCAAGGAACTAAAACGTAACATAATTGACAAAGAAGCGATGGCTATTGTCTTCGGTTTTAAAAAATTCTACCAATTTATATTTGGCAGAGTGATAACTCTCCGCACTGACAATAAACCTTTAGAGCTAATATTAGGGCCTAGGAAGGGATTACCTCAAACGGCAGACAATAGATTACAAAGGTACGCGTATTTCCTTTCCGGATTTAAGTATCGAATTGAGCACGTAAAGTCTGAAAATAATGCAAATGCAGATGCGCTATCGCGTCTACCGATTGAGGACCCTATAGATATTTCAATTATGTGTAATCAAGATCCACTGTATATAAACTTTTTTGAAGATTCAGCAACAGCTTTTGATAGCAAGATGCTAGAATCTGAAAGCAAAAAAGATGAGGTTCTAAAAAATGTAATACGATATGTAACAAGAGAATGGCCTTATTTTGATGACTTATTGGATAGAGAAAAACAATATTATAAAATTAGATTTGAACTTACAGTAGAAAAGGGTTGTCTGTTTTGGGGAATACGCGCGTGCATTCCTGAGTCAATGCGTTCTACTATCTTAAACGAGCTTCACGCCACACATTTTGGAATGGTGAAAATGAAAATGTTTGCCCGCTCGTATGTGTACTGGCCAGGTATAGATGCCGAAACAGAGAATATTGCAAATAATTGTAAAACGTGTTTAATCGAACGTAAAGCACCAAATAAAATGCCACTCACACCTTGGCCGTGGCCTACCAAAGTGTGGGGACGAATACACTGTGACTTTGCCAAATTTGGAAATGATACGTATTTGATTGTAATAGATGCGAGTAGCAAATGGCCAGAAATAATAAATTGTAAAAACAATACGGATGCGAAAAGAGTCATAAAAGAATTCAAAATCTTTTTGTTAGATTTGGATTGCCTATGCACGTTGTAACAGACGGAGGGCCTCCATTCAGAAGTCTAGAATTCTTAACATTTTTAAAACTAAATAATGTTCGACACTCCTTTTCGCCTCCGTACCACCCAGCCACAAACGGTGCGGCAGAAAACTTTATACAAACCTTCAAAGATAAGGTAAAAAAAATAGTAAAAGGGGGTAAGAGTGTAGAATATGCCACAAATCTATTCTTATTTGATTACAGAAATTACCCACACATAACTACAGGTAGAAGCCCGGCGAGTATAATGTACAACCGCGAGATAAGAAACAAATGCGATACCTTAAAGCCAAGTGCATCTGATTATGTGGAATGCCAACAAAGGCGTCAAATATTAGCGAGAGCCGGTAATCGCAATGTTATACTCGAGGTTGGCGATAATGTTTATATGGATGCGCACGGGGTAAGAGACGAGAAGAGAGTTCATGGTAAAATAGTTAAGCAAACTGCGCCGCAAACCTATACCGTACAAGCAGACTCGGGTGAGATGCATAAACGACACTCAGATCAATTAATAAAACCAATGCCACGACGCTCTCCGAGGCTTCTTATTAAACAAGAGGGAAAGTTGTAATGTATTGATATACATTCCTAGTTGCATATGTATGTGTGATACCGTAGCGCCTCTACTCTCACGTTCAGAGAGCGAGTCAGTTGTGTGCATGGCTCCGACAAGCACATATGTACTCCGGCATGCTCGTTGCATAGCCGTATCTTTATACATAATAAATCCATACGGTCAATATCATCCCGCTGTGTTGTGAGTAATCATTTATACCCTTACGTTACACCATTGATATATAATAGTTTCATCTCCAGCCGAAGCAAAGGAATCGTCCATTTCCGAGACAGTTTCATTTTTTGTTTCATTTTTCATCTACTCTATTTCTTCTTTAATTTTTTCCACCTTTTGTTTTACAGGTTTAGTATCTTTTGTAACATTTACCAGTTCTTGCAGCGGAGTCACTACTGGTTTGAAAACGTCACTCAATTTCTGAGTCGTAGATTCCTTGCCTGACTTGAGCAATCTGTGTTTTCGACGGATCGCAGCAGCTTGCTTGAGCGATCTGATGTAAGACATGGTTTTGCTTGGAAATTTCAGAGCTCTGTATGTTGACGCAACTGAGTTAGCTAAGCTACTGCGTCTCTCGCTCGAGAACGTTAGATTTTATTTCTCTTCCAAGCTAACAAGAGAATCGAATCCCCTCCCGTATCATCCTCCGTTGAGCTCACTGTCTTTTGGATCACCAGAAACCCGTACTTGTCACTGTTCCAGCATGCAGAGCACACACTTTTAAACTCTGTGTCAGACATAACGGTCTCTACATGGTCGTTGTGTACGTGTCTCAGGTTCATATCGTCTTGTTTGAATAACACGAGTGAGTTTACGTTGTCGCGCACGAGATGTTCGAGAATACGCGCGTACGTTTGACAGAGATAGAAACAGTCAACGTCGTGATGTCTACTCATGCAAAAGTAGGCTCCAGTGTTGTCCCGCTTCTCGCACGCTACATCGTCAAATATGATTATTGAGTTGGGCCTTGCTTCTTCCGGTGTAATTACTTGCTTACGCTTGGTGGACGCAATGTCTCTATTCTCAACATAATCCAACAATTACTTCAACAATTGGTATTCAGGATGGTTGAGAGATTTCGAGTAGATGTAGATGTTTTCAAATCTGAATCCGTTGGGATAAGTTATGAGTGTTAGCAACACATTAGTTTTACCACAATTTGACGGTCCACAGAATATTCTGGAATGGAAGCACTATTCTTCAGTCAACGCACGAATATCATTGGTACAGAGGTAAACGTAGCAGCAGGCGGCAACATCGTGCCAAGGGTCTAGTGAATAAAATCATCAACAGCCTTCTAGTTGAATCGCATGTACCTGGTCATCAATTCTGTGGGTCTGGTACAAAATTAAACAAGATACTCGCGCGGGCTGATCCGGAAATAGATCTTCTTGACGCAGCTTTCAAGGACCACGACATTGCTTACTCGGAGAATCGTGAAAATCTTTAAGTTAAAAGCAAGGCTGATAGGGTGTTGGCTGACAAAGATTGAAAACGGGTTCTGGCAAAGGACGCAAATTTGGGTGAGAAGGCAGCCGCTTGGGCAATAGCTGATACAATGGAAGTGAAATCAAAACTAGGAATAGGAAATCGAAAATCAAAAAATGTGACCTTGAGGAAAATTATAAAGGCTGCAAAACGTTCTATGGTTCCAAGCAACGATGCAAAAGTAGCCATCGAATCTGCGCTGAAGGAAGCTGAAAACGCCGTTCAAAAAGCGGGTGGTAAATGTATAGTGCGAATACCTCGCGTCCTACCGATACTTTTGAAAGTCGGTGGTTTTTTACCGTTTCTGATTCCTATTTCCGCTGGATTTGGTGCTACAGGCGCGTTAGCCGGTAAGGCGGCAGGTTACGCAGAAGCTGTGAACTATGCAAGTGCTGCTGAATGAGAACTAAAAGAGAGCAAACGAGACAACAAAACTATGGAAGCTGTCGCGTTGGGCAAAGGGCTTCATATGAAACCGTTCAAAACAGATCTTGGTCTCCACCTTTCAAAAAACTAGACGCGATGCTACCACATCGAGCGTTGACTGATCGGGACTTGCTGAAATATGCAAAAAACTTCAAGTTTCCACATTCCCGCGGTGTTTTCATGCGAAACGGAATGCCCCAAAAAGGGTCCACGAAAAAACGAGTCAGCTATAATCAACCTTGACGACAAGGATGGTCCGGGAACACACTGGGTTGCATACAAGAAACGCGAGAATAATATCCATTACTAAGACAGTTTCGACAACCTTCAACCACCCTCAGACCTCATGAAATACTTCGGCGTTGGTAGTGTTAAATACAATCATGAAAGGTACCAGGATTATGATACATTTGAGTGCGGACACTTGTGTCTGATATTTCTAAGTGATGAGCTATATAAACATGAGCGTGATTCATCAAAGTCAGTCCACCACTTGCAGTCATAAATGATTCGTTAACGTTGACGATTTCGGGAACCTCTTTAATTCTCGAGGCACAATTTTTCCCACTGATCGAACTTGCTCGTGATAAAAGTTATGCTCTTGGCTGGGTAGAATTGTTAGCCTTCAATTCGATTTCCAACGTTAATGTTGGTAACAATAAAATTTACGTAGCTGATGAAGCCATCACCATACCTACCGGCAGCTATAAGTACAAGGACATAGAGAAGTAACTTTAAAACGTGCTAAGAATTACAAATATCAGGCTCGCCATCAAACCCAACAATAATACATTACGCAGCGAACTCGCATGCACCCACACGATTAACTTTGAGCCGAATGATTCCATCGCTCAACTTTTGGGATTCACACCACGTGGATTGGAGGTTGATGAAACTCACGAATTAAACGTGCCTGTAACTAAACTCAAGGTCAACGCATTTCGAGTCGAGTGTAGCATTACAACGGGCGCCTACGTCAATAGACACAAAGTACACACTATTTACGAGTTTTTCCTGATTGTCCCACCAGGATATAAGATCGTGGCATTACCGTCGCACGTCATTTACCTTTTGATCTCCGTCAGGACCATAAATCACATTCAGCTCTGGTTAGTGGATCAAGACGGAGACCTGGTTCATTCTCGTGGGGAAGTTATGACTGTGAGACTACATATCAAATCTCGATAAACGATGGGAATTGTTTATAACAGACTCCCAAAGAGTAGGTATATCAGTGAGTCGGCATGCCCCGATCAAGTCAGTCTTCGATCAATTCTTGAACCGTTAACCCCTTGAAACGTGGAGTTTCTGATTGGTCTGGCTCTGAAACTGACCGCTTTCGGAAGAGGAATTTCCGACAGCTAAAAATCCGATTTTCCTGTTCTATCATCTGCTACGTACCATGGAGAAAGAAATCTTAAACATTCAAACACCAGTCGTCTTTGACGAATCCGTTGCGCATTACGAGATTCACGCTCACAAACCTCACGCCTCATCAACTTTCAACAACAGCGATGAAATTCAAATCACCGTCTAGGTCCAGGATTTATGCATATTACCCAGCAAAAGTTCGGTACATATCCATGGACGACTTGTGAAACCTGATGGCACAGCTACTGTGAATACACAGCTCGTAAACAACGCGATTTGTCATTTGTTTGAAGATATTTGCAACGAAATTAATGCAGTTAAGAGTGATAGAAGCAAGAACGTTGGCTTGACAAGTCTCATGAAGGGTTACGCTTCCCTGCACCCTGGTAAGACTTAGCTGATTGAGAACGCTGGATGGCTTGATGTAGACGAGAAGAAAAAATTAACCGATGCCGAGGGTAATTTTGACGTAGTGATACCGCTTAGCATGATATTGGGTTTCGCTGAAGACTACCGCAAGATCGTTGTCAACGCTAAACATGAGTTAACATTGACGGGATCAAAAACTGACGTCAACACAATCATGCAGACTCAAGAGGAGGAATTCAAAATCACGATCAATGCAGTGGAAAGGCTAATACCGTATTTGAAACTCGTAGATCAGAAAAAAGTTGACCGACTAAATCTTATTCAGAGAGATCTGCCTATTCCGACGAGCTTCCGCAGTTGGGAATTGTACGAATATCCCTTACTTCCCACAACATCTTAACACGTTTGGACTGTGAAAACTCCCACTCAGATTGAAAAACCTCGGTACGTCATTTTGGGTTTCCAAACAAGTAGAAAGAACAAGACCGGCAAGAACGCAAGTCATTTCAATCATTGAAATATCACGGATGTTAAGCTATTTTTAAACTCCTTATCTTATCCGTACGGTAACCTGAACCTCAACATGAGTCGTAATCTGTACGCGCTCCTGTACGAGATGTACGCAAACTTCTGAGCTACCTATTACGACAAGAACCCCGAGCCGTTGCTGACAAGGAGTGAATTCCTTCGAGACGTCCCCTTATTCGTTATCGACTGTTCAAAACAGAACAAATCTTTGAAGTACAGACCTGTCGACATCCGTTTCGAATTTGAAGCTAAGGCCTACTTGCCCGCTGAAACATTGGCGTACTGCTTAATTGTTCACGGTCGTATTGTCGAATACAACCCGCTGAGTGGTGAAGTGAAAAAGTTGGTATAAAAGCTGACCTGTTTTCACCATCTCGCACAGTTCAAAGATCGAGCTTATCGTTGGCATACAAGGCTTTCGTAGACCTTCTAACAATACCTTCACATTGAAAGAATTGACTATAATTTCAATCTACTCGGAAGCATCTTCATCAATGTTTTTCTTCAAGCCACCTTACGAATGGGATTTACTGGACGTCAAATACAGCAGCCAAAATTCTTGGTTGGAACGCGATTTTCACGGTTGACCTTGGAGCTGTGGAACCATACCGTTTGAACAAGTTTAGTGGACCATTGAAGACAGGCTGTGCAAAGCTGAAACCGTGTACGTAAAAGGAGAAGAAAAACGAGATTGGTTGCCTAAAATTGTCCCGAAAATTTAAATCATTGATATGCTGGACTTTGACTGTCCGTCGCTTCAAACCCGGCAAAAAACTTCAGCTGTGTCTCTAAGATGGGACGTGCTTACGATACCCAACGCAATCTGTGCAGCACAAAACGTTTTGATACGTCAAAATTGGCTACAAAATCATCATACTGTTCGGATGGCGAGGGTGTACGATTTGTGCTACTGCGCAGAAGCGTCTACAAGAACGGTCCCGCATTCCTGGCGAATATATCATCCTGGTTATGATACTGTTGAATAGAATTATTGTACTATCGTTGCAAAGTAATTGAATGAAACTGAGCTTTAAAAAATATTCATGAAATAATTTTGCACCTTCACCTTCACCTTAGCTCTTAAGAGAGAATTTTTTTCAATCCAAAGCCTATGTAAGATTCAACCATGCTCTCCATGTTCGACCGAGTTGTACTCAAACCGAGTTATGTTTTGCATTTCTAGAGCGATGGTAACTCAACACCGCAGATCCATGGCTCTGAATGTACGGCAGCTATCGGTCGACCTTGCACTCTGGTCTTGACTGAACACGTTCAAAATTCCCCGTTGAGTTCACGTGTCAGTTACAAGCCAAAAAGAATGTCACGTAGTTGATATCAAACCGGCATCCGAGTAAGTGAAAAATAATTCTCAGAACCATTAATTTTGGAATGTCGCGTGGTTGATAACGTGGGAAAGGAATGTGAGGTGGTTGATGTTACACATCAGCGATACCCGAGTGAATTAAAAACAATTCTCAAGACTAATAATTTTGGAATGTCACGTGGTTGATAATGTGGGAAAGGAATGTGGGGGTGATTGATGTTACACATTAGCAGTCCTACCGTGGAAAAGGAATTTGAAGTGGTTAATTGTACACATCAGCAGTCCCATCGTGGGAAAAGAATGCGTGACGGGTAACCGACATCCAGGTCGGTGCAAAAGTACACGCCCTCCGCTGCGCCCTTTACCGTTGGCAGGCGAGCACTACATAGAAACTCTGACCTTCGGTCGGTGAAACAGCACGATTTTGACCCTTGACCGATAAAAATGGTCGGTAAGGCAGTGCGACCTTCCACCGTCGACCAACACATCTATCGGTAAGGTTTCACGTTTTCAACCTAAGGTCGGTACGACAGAGCACGTTCCATCTGACGAGAGAGGGGGTACTCTTCAAGGGTTTGTGTCTGGGGTGCGCGGAGCGGCTCGGTCGGTAAGGATGGTGTTTGTACTCAGAACCCCCATTGCTTTACTACTGACCCATTACTTTGAACAATGCGTATTGGATAAGTTCTCCATAACAAATCACAGAAGCAATGTGTAATAGATAAGTGCATTATTACAAATTTAAAAAAGTAATCCGCAATTGATAAGTAATCCATTACAGATAAAAAAAGAAGTTATTTGTAATGGGGAGAGTAGAATAAATACGCCGGTTCTCAATCAGAAAAAATTGCGGCGTGTCAACTTCCTCCTTCCTCTCCACCTTACCGACAGTCGGTATGTTATCCCCACGATGGTAAGCCTTGCCCATGATATCGTTAGCGGCTGTTAAAATGCATGACGTTACTAGTATTTTCGCCCGAGTCTGCCATCAGACGAGCAGCTATTTTGATTTCGGCTTAATCGGATGAGCAGCCATTTTGATTTCTTTACCGTCATTCTCGAACTTTAACGCTACTTGTTTGCCCTCAGGGCGAAATTAATATTTTCCACATACTTCGAATACATTCTTTTGCGTTAGTTGACCGGATGGCGACACCGCAATTAGATAGGCTGGGGATGTTATTTATGATCGGACAACTTTCACGCTAATAGTTTGCGCATGGTGCGAAAATAATATTTTCCACATCCTTCGAATACATTCTTTTGTGTTAATTGGCGGATGGCGAGAGAGGTACAAAGTTTGGACCTCTCACTACCACGCCCCAAAATTCTTGCGATCTATCGATGTACATTAACTCAGCGCATCCGATGCAGACTCATCAGTCTTACACAATACGTGCAAGTCAAAAGTTATACAAAGTTCTGCTTGTATCAACGTTGAAGTCATGGCCGCTCAAACATACCCAAATCTCATCGAAACGATGCAGAACGCGCACGATTTGTTGGGCGAGCTGCATCCCGAGCATGAGAATGACAACATCTTCGAGCACTGGATTGGCGTTGGAATGGGAAATCTCCAATTGCCGCGTGATATTTCCAAGCGCCCGAGAACGAGCATACGTGCGAAACCACGAATTCAGCATACAATCACGCTCGTACAATCCCTGATACCAAAGATTCGGCAACAACTGCGACAGCGACAGCAGCAGCAGCAGCAGCAGCACGCCGTTGTGATGGGTGCTAATATCGGCAGTCCTATGAGCGTACAGTGGGACAACGTCGATGGTGTTTTCGCCAACCGGATCCGAACGGGAGTTGTCACAAATCTCGGGCACAAGAATTTGGAAGCCTTTTTAGATGACGCGCAGCGGATCATCGTTAGGTGATTGAGGCTGGTACTGCACGAGGAGGGAAATGTGAAGATTAATTTCACATTATCATGCATATTTGAAAACATGAAGCACGAGGGGATTGCGGAAGAAGTTAAAAGCTTCAACACCGCCAAAATCGCGATGCTCCCCTCGAGCGATATAGACCGTTGGTTTACACACACAAGGGCCGATCTGTTTGTGAAGGTTGAGGATTTTGAACAACGCGATTCTGGGTGAAGCATGATCGAGATCCTCAATACTGCCGTAAAGATCAACCGGTACCAGCCTCTCGCTGCGAGGCTTTCGACGTTCGTTGAGTTGCGCAAGGATATCCAGTGGAGGAGAGCGGTGGTGAACGTGAAAAACGACGAAGTAAAATGCCTTCTCTGATGCGTCACGGCAGCCCTTCACCCGGTCAACACCAACACCAATAGGACTCGCCATTATCGTCGCTTTATTTCCGAGTTGGACTGTACAGGTATCAAATTCCCTGCTACTCTACATGATGTAAAAAAGCTTGAGAGATTAAATAATTTGCGAATCAATGTAAACGGGATAGAATCCGAAACTTTTTCACATCATGCAAAACCGAATAAAAGCGTTATCGTGCCAATTTATTTGAGCGATCATTTGAGTACCGCGTACATCGACACGATTCATCTTCTGATGGTTGAGAGTAATCCAGAAAATGATATGGTTTACGAGTTAACATCAAGATTCCACTATGCTTGGATTAAAGATCTTTCACGATTGGTGAACAAGCAATTGTCTGAACATGTAGACAAAACGTTTTTATGTGACAGATGTTTGTGTTATTTTACCGTGAAACATGCCTGCGACAATCATGGACAAGATTGCATTATGCTAGATAAAGTGCGCATGCAATTTTCCGAGTCTAAAGATTTAGCATTTCCAAATTTTCAATACAAAGGTACCGTCCCGTTTGTCGTTTACGCCGAGCTCGAATGTATGTTAGAGTTTGTACCGGATGATCAATTCCAAAATCACGTTTCAACCCGTAAAACACGCGAATTTCAAAAGCATATCCCGCACAGTGTAGCGTACTATGTACATTGCTCGTACGATGAGACTTTATCGGAGTTCCACAGTAACCGCGGCTTCGATTGCATCGATTGGTTCATGCGGCAGCTCGAAGATTCATCGATTAAAGTGAAGTCACGCGTCAAAAACATAATTCCGATGGAGTCTCTTACCCAAGTGCAACGCGATCGTCACATGCGCGCGACGAATTGCTATATTTGCGAAAAGCCGTTTACCCCTGAGGAGAAAAAGTTTCACGACCACTGTCACTTCACGGGTAAATATCGTGGTCCTGCTCATAACCGGTGTAATTTGAATTTCAGAGAGACGCATACAATTCCAATAGTTTTCCACAATTTGTCCGTTTACGATTCTCACTTTTTAAGAAAATTCCTCGCGTCAACTTTTCCCGGTGAAATTACCCTGCTACCCATATACATACCGGGACAATCTCTTGAAACTATACATATAACGCGCATGCGCCAAATAATTTAATCTCATTGGTCGGTGAAATCGCGCCGCGGTGATGTTTTCATCTGCTGAGCAAGGCGCCAACGTACACAGAATGAAACAAAAGCTGTAGTTCTCTCGCGCGTAAAGCCGTGGATTGAGGTTATGCTGCTGTTTATTTTTACGTAGCGTGAATTGTCTAAGAAGAATAGTATCGTTCAGCAATACCGTTGTTGATTTCGGAAGATATTCAGAGACGCAATAAAGAATTTAACGGAAAAGCAAATATCAAATGATACAGAAATTGGGTGTTATTTATTGAAAGAAGAAATCTGAAATTCAACGTGAAATGTCATTAACAAGTGGGAGTCTGGACAAACAGAAGTAGGTAAGTAAAAACAGTGTTTATTGTGAACAGATTCTTTATTTACATAAAATTAAAAATCAATGAATGGTTGAGACCCAGTAGAAGGTATTTCCAGAGTAGATTCGTTACGGTGCAGTGCTCCAGAGGTCAGTAACTAGTGCCGATGAACATGAAATAAATAAAAAAAATGAGTAACAAGGAATAAAGAAATTATTCATCTTAAACACGAAGCTTGGGAGGACAAAGAGTAGCAATTAACAGAAAACGTACCTGACGCAATACTCACAACAACCCTCGCCGACATCATTGATTAGTTGACAAAGTTTTTGCAGCTCCATTGTACAGCAATCAATGTTCCGTTAACAAAGAGGGTTCACCAGATATCCAAGAATAAAAAGAGAAAAAGTACAACAGTTAATATTACAGTGTAAATCATGCTATTAATGAAAAATTAGGAAACAAAACAATAACTTACAAGACAATTGTGCGATAACACTGGGGGATCAATCTCCACTCTTCTGATCAACCCTCGTCTGGCCATTGGTTGCCTTTCAAAAAGTGCTGCCTTTTTTTTGCCTTCAAAAATACCGAAAGATCCTGTTTGATAATAATAGCTTCTAATATTTTCAGGTACGAAATAATTCATTGTCAAAGCGGGACTAAATTTGTCAGGCATGGAAGCATGTAAGTAAATTTCCAATTACGTGATCTTTGACAATGACAATATTTTAACATGGATTCAATGATGAAATTCGTTTTTTTTTCAGCAGGCTCGAAGTTAAAACTTTAATTACCACGAGGAAAATTATGCCTTACCTGATAGTCAAAACGTTTAGGTGTCAAGGATCCTAGTTTCTCGAGCGGTGCAATCATTAGAACCATCGAACCTGGTTGTTTCGTCAGACATCAGGTGCCAGAGTGAATTTTATCAGGCCATCGCCACCTTCTTAACATCAGTTGAGGCAAAATTGAAGAGCGGGATATACTACAGATGATAATGGCTGAATATCCCATCATTTCACTTTGATCGAGCCGATAGCGATAAGTTTGTTACTTAACCGTTGCTGCCAATTCATTCTACCGAGGATTCATTCTGTGCACCATTGTAATTTAAGCATTATTATTGACCAGCATTGATTTTCAAACTTTATACCATTTGATTTGGTATCTTATTTTGAAGCTTACTTTTACTCTCTTTGGCATTGAATTCAGATAAATAGTTTTGAAAGTCCTCAATTAGATTGTAGGGTTGAATTTTGCTAGGCAAACTGAATCAATCTAAATCTAGGACTGTTGAATAAGTTCAGTTGAAAATGTCTTTGAATTTAATCTTTGTTGACGGTGTCATCTGGCTAGCTAGTTGCACGATAACTTGAAACCAAATTCAATTTTACACTCTTTCTAGGGTCCTACGCTAAGACTGAAAGCTTGTGAATCTCCATGTACCGCAATTATTTCTGCATTTCATGTTAGCATTTTCTGGAGCAAAATAAATCCCATTTTTAGATTGAAAATGGAACCTGAAACACAGAGTTATTCAATAGCACGAATTGAAAACCAAGAATTTTATAATGGTTCCGGCAACAAAGGGACTCTTTCCAAATATCCTTGTTAGAAGGTGATATTCGGAGGACTATGAACAAGATATTGTATCGGATTACATTATTTGGAAAAAAATCTTCATAAGCTTTGTTAAAAATTAGATATTCATTCATTTTGATGGACCAAGGGACACAATCTTTACATTACTTTAAAATTGACATTACTCTAAAACATGATTGTCCTTGAAGCTGATTGTGACATTGAGGCGCATTTTGAGAAACTTGATTTTCAACTTGTGTCACAGGATGTGATTTACTCTTCTGAGTTCTACGCTTTCGATTAGATTTTCTTTGTTTCGAACCGCACTGACATGAAATACAGAAATCATTTTAATAAATCTAATATTACTTGAATTTTCAATTTGAGTATTAGGTTCCCTTCATTTATCTAATCGAACATGATTGAAAATTTGCGAAATAAATTCTGAGAATCATTCGGAAATTTTAAATAGTAGTAGCAATAATTTGTTAATCGGAAAAAATACATTGACTATCGACTATTCGTAAATTTTGTTGAACTATTTTCAAGAAAAAAAAGATTCACAGTTCCGTTACAGATGGTGAGATATTTAAATTTCTTGAACGCTCGGTTTAATGTCTCATTTTCGAAAGTGATAAAATTCAATATTACCGCCTGAAATCACAAAAGAGTGAGAAAGTTGCTTAGTTGCTTGAAAGTGGCGATGATCTTTGTACGTCTGACAAATTGAATGGGCAGATAACAGTGAATATCAGAGATGTAATTATTTTGGCCATATCACCTGTTGATAGATAAAAATTCCATTGTTATTTCTAATGTACGAAATAATAAAAATGATTAAATAAAGTGTTCGCACCTACCTGCTGCGTTTCTTCCAAGCACCCAACATTTAAACAGATTTCTCATTCTAGTCGAATAAAGCCAATTTTCAAAGAGCATTAGCATCAACTTTCCGAGTCACTACCTCGACTGTTTAAGATTCTAACCTCAAAAATTCGTATGACCTACAACGCCGCCAGAAACAGGGTTTGACAGCTGAAACTCAGAGTGGCCAGCCTGCCCGAGCAGCCGATAAAACTCGCGCATGCGCATTATATGTATAGTTTCAAGAGATTGTCCCGGTATAAGGAAAAATATATATCCTTTACGAAACGCGTCGATGGGACAATGATGCACTTGAGATTCATCGATTCGTTTCGATTTATGGCTAACAGCATCGATAAACTTCCCAAATATTTGAAACATTCCGACAAGCACATAACACTTAAATTTTATAATAATCCGACTCAGTTTAGTTTAATGACCCGCAAAGGCGGTTTTCCCTATGAATACGTCGATTGTTGGGGGAAACTCGATGAAACGCGATTACCTGCAAAGAAGCATTTCTACTCGCACCTCTGCGATGCAAATATTTCAGACACCGATTACTATCACGCTAGAAATGTTCAGGGGGAATCTCATTGAGAGTCATTGGGGAGCTAATCAGATTTATATTCAGAACATACGATTTAGATCTGTTGCACTACTACACTGCACCGGGATTTGCTTTTGACGCCATGCTCAAGCATACCAATGTCAATTTGTAACTTTCAGACAACCCTGAAATGGTGTTATTTATTGAAAGAACCATTCGAGGCGGCATAGCACAATGTTCTGACTGACACGCTTGGGCCAATAACAGATTCATGGAAAAAGATTTTGATCCAAACAAAGCGGAATCGTATCTCACGTATTTTGACGTGATAACCTGTAGGGTGCAGCTATGAGCGTGCATTCACCGGTCGGCTCTTCCGAGTGGGAGTATCAGCACGTTAATATTGTTACAACGGGGGGAAATTACGAAAGATCTAAGAGAATCAAAGAGTTCTCTGTGCGATTTAAGCGAACGCCGAGCCAAAGAAGTCTCACGAACAAGGAATATTAAGAAAGAAAATAGATGTATTTGGACACAAGCTCTCTTTTTAAAGTCTAGAGACTGACTGTTTTTACAATAATATCGGTTGACGCAGCAAACTTATTCTTTTTAAAGACATAAGAGGTTTATAAACGTCTTTTATCTATGATGACTACTAGATCATTTAAGAGGGGACAAAACGGGTGATTTCATTCTTTGTAACATTACTCCCCCTCGAGAAAAAGGGTCGACCCGACTCGGAAAAGATAAACAATTACAAAAAATGTGATCTAGCAGTCAGTGCTCGAAGGTGAGTTGGTGAGTTCTTCATGAATTTGAAGACATCAAAATCATCCGGATCGTCGCCGAAAAGAAAATTCATTCCTCTTCGTACAACGAGGCGGGAAACCATAACTGGGAAAACTCTGAGTCCTAGACAACGGAAAGGTTGATTCCCTCCGAGAACCGGCACAGGAAACAGGAAAAAGGAACGGGTGACTGAATTCAAAACTTCTTCAAAAAACAGCACACCCTAGAGTTTGGAGGACAAATGTGAGTGGTGGTATAACAATTCAAATTCACCAAGTGAATTTGGGAGAATACACGAATAAAATAAATTAAATATGTAGTCAAAAGAAAAGGAACGATCTTATCCGAATATCCGGCGAACCCAGGCTAAGACCGGACAAACAGTACAGCTGGAGGTAACATCGAGAACAGCCAAAGACGACAGATTCGTCGGGAATAAATCTATAAAAACTCAAAGAAACTGACATATGGGTTAGAAAAATAAGAGTGGATCGACCAATCGCTCACTACTTCATTCAAGCGCGGAACCGAAACACTCTTCAAGCCAAAGAAATCGATGTATCAAAATTTCTCGAATCGACGGAAGTCGAAGATCCCGACCTGTCAACGAACTTTCTAACCTTCAGAGAGCTACTGAAACGATGCTCTTGACTGATAAGGAACTAAACGATCCAGATGAACGACTTTAGATTTCGAACGAGGGGAACGTCTAATTCTAAAAACAACGTCGTTAATCCGGTCAACAATAAAATAAGGACCTTCCCAATTACTTTGGAGTTTGGGACAACGCCCTTGTTGCCGCCGAGGTTGAAATAACCAAACGGAATCTCCCTTCTCAAATTGTAAATTTCTAGCTCTAATATCATAACGATCCTTAGTCTTATCGGAGACCATACGAATTCTTTCCCTAGCAAATTCATGAACCTCGTCCAATTTTTGACGGAAAACGGAATTAAAATACACCTGGGACAAAGTCACGGAAGGATTGACGCCCTTTTCTAAATCTGACGGAAGTCGAAGATCCCGACCCGTCAACATCATAGCTGGAGAAAAACCGGTAGTATCGTGAATTGCAGAGCGATACGATAAAAGAAATAAGGGAATCCACTCATCCAAATCTTTCTGATCCTGATCAACGAGAGAAGAAAGATAACGAAGAAGCGTCCTATTCAATCTTTCTACCATTCCATTAGACTGCGGATGCAAAGCGGTAGTACGAGTTTTTCTAATCCCTAAAATTTGAAGGAACTCCTTCATCAAATTCGACTCAAAATTTCGACCCTGATCTGTGTGTAATTCAAGAGGAGCTCCGTAACGACAGACAAATTCTCGAATGAAAGCTCGAGCAACGGTGCTAGCTTCTTGATTCGAAATTGGGACTGCTTTTAACCACTTTGTAAAATAATCTGCTATCACCAGGGCATACCGATTTCCTGACCTAGAAAGAGGAAGAGGGCCTAGGATATCCATTGCCACTCTTTCAAATGGAGCTCCTACGTTATATATTTGAAGAGAGCTCTTCCCTTTTTCACGAGGTCCCTTCTTGGCTAAACAAACCGTGCAAGTTCTGCACCAATTTTCAACGTCAGCTCGGCAGTGAGCCCAAAAATACCTTTCTCTGATCCTACCTAAAGTCTTATTAGAAGCGAAATGGCCACCAACAGGTGAATCATGAAAGCTTGATGAAATCTCAGTTATCTATTCTCTAGGAACCAGAAGCTGCCAACGTACCGACCTGGAGTCAGGTGATTCCCATTTCCTATAAAGCAATTGATCGAGGAGAAACAAGGAGTCTCACTGCGCCCAGTAAATTTTCAAAGACTGACTCATAGAAGATATTTCTTCCCACTGAGGCCTAACTCCTGTGGATTTCCAATTCCGAACCAGGAGGAGATCTGAATCTTTTCCCTGGGCGATGATCCAGTCTTCTTTATTTTCAACGAGAGAAATTTGACGAACGTTAAGCGAGGGATCTAGCTGTTTATTTAAACGAGAGCACTGTTTGCAATCGTCCCCGCACGGACGACGAGAAAGTGCATCAGCATTACCATGCAGAACTCCGGGACGGTGTTTAATTTCGAAGTCATATTGACTTAACCTCTCCAACTATGGAGCTACTTGGCCTTCAGGTGCTTTGAACGAAAGAAGCCAAGTTAAGGAAGCATTGTCTGTCCGAATCAAAAATTTCCTTCCATAAAGATAATGATGGACATGGCAAATAGATTTTACCATCGCTAATAATTCCCTACGGGTAACACAATAATTGCGTTCTGGTTTAGACAAGACTCGACTGAAATAACTAATAACGCGCTCTTGAGTATCCTGAATTTGAGACAAAACCCCACCTATACCACAGAGAGAAGCGTCAGAATCTACGATGAATTGAGAATCGGTGATGGGATAAGCTAATATCGGTGACGAAGTTAATAATTTTTTAAGGAGAACAAAGGCTCCTTCGCATTCGGGAGTCCAATCGAAAACAACTTTAATTCCTGTAAGAGCATGGAGAGGTCTCGCTATAGAAGCAAAGCCCTTAACGAAACGTCTGTAATAAGTACAAAGTCCTAAGAAACTTTGAACCTTTGCTTTTGAATCGGGACGAGGCCAATTCAAAACCTTTTCTATTTCAGAAGGATCTGTCTTAACACCTTCCGCTGAAACGACGTGTCCGAGAAAAGATACTTCCTTTTTGAAAAAATGACATTTTTTGGGACTCATTTTTAGACCAGCTTGGAATAAACGACTAAAAACCTGCTTAAGATTTTCCAATTCCTCATCAAAAGTCTTACCAAACACAACGATGTCATCGAGATAAACTAAACAAATCTTGCTAGTCAGACCTTGAAGGGCGAATTCCATCGCCCTTTCGAAGGTAGCTGGTGCATTACAAAGGCCAAAAGGCATAACTTTAAATTGCCAAAGTCCACCTAAACCTGTAACAAAAGCTGTTTTCGCTTTGTCTAACGGATTCATTTCAACTTGCCAATAACCACTCTGTAAATCAATCGTAGAGAACCAACGAGCACCAGAAATTAAATCAAGGGTATCTCCTATCTGAGGAAGCGGATATGCATCTTTCTTGGTGATCTCGTTCAACTTCCTATAATCTATACAAAACCTCTTGGAACCATCTTTTTTATTGACCAAGACGATGGGAGAAGCCCACGGACTAGAAGACGGCTCAATAACATCTGCTGTTCTCATATCCTCTACTAATTTTTCAACTTCCCTGCGACCGTTTAAAGGAAGCCGTCTAGCTGCCTGTTTAATCGGAGCGTTATTCCCTACATCTATCGAATGCTTAGCTATGGTACATCTCCCGATGTCGGCAGAGTCTTTAGCAAAAGTCTCTTTAAAATCGTTAAAAAGGCAAACGAGACTGTTAGTCTGAGCGGTATCTTAATCTTTAGAAGACCTAGTAAAGAGTTCCGTGAGATAAGAAGGAACGACTAAAGAGTCTGAAACATGTTCTAAAACGCGCAAAGACGAGAGGGTTTCTTTCTGTTCAGAAGAGTTAATAAACCTAGACGTTTCGAGGTTGATTTTACGATAACCAGAACAGAGAGTCGAATCGCCGGTAGAAATGACGCAGTTGTGAGCGGAAAGAAAATCTACGCCTAAAATGCCTTCATCTTCTATATCAGCTACTAGAACTTCATGTGGGGATTGAACACAATCCGCTACTGTTACCTGCACGACCATCTTACCTACGACAGGGGTAATTGCTCCGGTAGCAGTGCGAATAGACGCAGAAGGATTAATTGAAGCAAGAGACGAAATCATATCTGGACGAACAACGGAAATTTCGGCTCCAGTATCTATCACCCACAAACAACTTAGTCCGTTAACGGAACCTTTAGCATATAGGCCGGTACGACGCAGGCCTCTATGCACGAACTGTGAAGCAATAGGGCTAAGGAACTTGGAAGAAACCGATGATATCCGCCCTTTCGAAACATCGGTAGCTAGTTTCCCGAATTCTGAGGAACAGAAGGTTGCGCTGACCAAACCGGATTAGAGGGAGCCCTCTTGGAGGCATTTTTGCGCCACGAATCTTCCGCAGTCTTCAACTGACGGTCGAGTTTAAAACAATTCTTTGCGATATGTCCTCTTACGCCGCAAAACTGGCACTCTGAGACAGGCCGATTGGAGTTTGATCTATTGTAACGAGAGAAACCACTATTTTTCCTTCCTGGAAGAGAATCTGAGCTAGGCTGATTGACTGAAGGACGGGACGAAGAATTTTCTGAAGGTTCAACTTGGCTCAATCGGTGAAGTTGACGCGAACCTAAATCCGCCTCGTTTATGGCTTCTAATTCTAAGGCCTTAATAATAGCTTTATGTAGAGAAGTTGGAGCTGCGAGCCTCAGATGATACCGAAGCTCCGGATTCCGAATCGCATTAATGAATTTCGCTCGAGCTATCTGATCTCTAGCTTTTTCTGCACAATCAGTAAGAGAATGTCGAGCGAGACGTTCAATGTCATTTCCGAAAGAGGCTAAATCTTCCTTGGGCCCTTGACGTCTATTTTCGAACTGAGTAAAATAAAGTTTGGAAAGATGTTCTTCGCCAAACCGGAGTTTAAGAGCCGCACAAATGCTGTCAAAATTTTCAGAATCCGAATCTGAAAGCGATCCAAGAACTACCAAAGCCGGACCAGACAAAGACGCTGTCAAATTAGCTGCTTTCTGGGACGGATTCCAACCATTAACCTTACTAATCATGTTAAACTGACGTTCGTATAGACTCCAAGCAGACGAACCGTCATACGAACCGGGCTTCAAATTCGTCTGTTTCGAGGGCAACTCTACAATACTCGCGGGAGGTACAGAAACCTGATTGAGTCCGAACGAGCTCTGAGTCTGCGGAGGGAGAACATTGACAGTTCCGCGTGATTTTAAAAAGGCCAGGAACTCCGACTAAATATCCACGCTAGGATGAGACGACGCGACAGGAGGCTCAACTACTTCCGAAATATCACGTGACGGAACATCGTGGCATCGCGGAAAAGAGCTAACCTGAGCTTGTCGCGAGACATGAACAGGTGGAAAATTTTTAGCAACAGGGGGAATTTCGCCTCCCCCATAAATAGCGTCAGACCTTGATTGATCCGGAATTGAATGAATGGAGGTTCTCCTTGCCGGAACCGGGACTGAAGGAAGAGAAGTCCTTCCACCTGGAGATGGGACTGGGCGTATCGGGAATTCCAGCGGCCGCTCCTGAAGCTTCTGCACACCTTGCAGGATCCCGATCAACGCCTGAGACACGATTTCTTGTTGTTGACGCTGTTGCAAGAGGAGTTCGTGCAGAAGATTCTGCTGTTCCTGTTGCTGCTGTTGTAGCAGTTGTTGATGTTGTTGTTGCTGTTGTTGATGTTGTTGTTGCTGTTGTTGATGTTGTTCTTGCTGCTGAATCTGACGCATCAGCAAATCTTGGTTTCCCTGGATTAGCTCCGCCAAGAGAGCTAGCTGGGGCTGAACCTCAGCTTCCGAACGACGAGAAATGGGCGGAAACGCTGGTTCAGAAGAACGCTGGCACGACGAAACGCGTTCGGCAGCTCGTCGCTCCGCGCGTGATGCTCTCGACGTAGGAGTTTGTTGCATTATTTTAAATACTTCTTTACACTCAAAATTCACTCAAATGGCACAGAAGAGATCCCACTTCTGACACCAATGTTAAAACGGGGGGAAATTACGAAAGATCTAAGAGAATCAAAGAGTTCTCTGTGCGATTTAAGCGAACGCCGAGCCAAAGAAGTCTCACGAACAAGGAATATTAAGAAAGAAAATAGATGTATTTGGACACAAGCTCTCTTTTTAAAGTCTAGAGACTGACTGTTTTTACAATAATATCGGTTGACGCAGCAACCTTATTCTTTTTAAAGACATAAGAGGTTTATAAACGTCTTCTATCTATGATGACTACTAGATCATTTAAAAGGGGACAAAACGGGTGATTTCACCCTTTGTAACAATATAACAAACCATCCGGACGATTCACCGATCGCTTACTTTCTGGAGGTAAATTTGGACTACCCTATAGAACTCCACGAGGATCACAAAGACTTGCCTCTTTGTCCCGAGCATTTTACTCCTCCAGGTAGTAAAAACGCCAAATTCGCAAGCACCCTCCACTCCAAAACAAAGTATATATTGCACTATAAAAATTTGAAACAGTGTTCGAGTTTAGGATTAAAAGTAACGAAAGCGCACAGAGTTTTAAATTTTGCACAATCTTCATGGCTCAAGCTTCAGATCACGCTCAATACAGACATGCGCAAGCGGTCCACCCTGCTGACGTTTTCCGACAGAGATGTGTCGGATCAGTGTCTGAATTGATACATTTTAGACACAATTTCCGATGCTGTGCGGAATACGCCAGACAAGGACAGAAGATCGTGTACGGATCTTAGTCGGACCTGTCGTAAACGAAGTCGGCACGCGGCTCGACGCTCGAAAATTTTCAAAGTCCAAATGATCGAGTCTGTCGGAACGTGTCTGGTTTCAGTCTCCACGCATTGACGACTACAATTTTCAATGTCCGAATCATCGAGTCTGTCGGAACGTGTCGGGTGGGTGCAAGGTGGATTAAGGGAATAGGAGGTTTATTAACGCACATCATAATCAAACAAATCAGATCATACGTTTATTATCGCTACACAAGGCTTGTCACAACAAGTATCGGTGTTATTAATTAAATCTACATATGTCTATGCACAAAAACAAAGTGGTATATAATAATGTTTTAAGAAACAATAAACAACAGTCAATATATGTATATATAATAACGACACCGCACACACTCTTGTCGCCAATACCAAACGTAAACGCTGGAACACGCTGGAATCGTCTGTGTGAATGCCTTCGTCAGCAGCTGCCTCCTTCGAATCAATTGTAACCGTCCGTACGAATTTTCACTTCCACTTTGCTGTGTTTACGCTGTATGGACACGCCGACGTACCGCTCAACCGCCATTTTGTGCCCTTACCGGGAGCGGTACATACGCGCTGCAGGCTCTCTGGCCACGGTACGCAAGTAGCCCGTTTGAGGCGTGGCGATCGAAACACGAGCGGCTGCATCTAGACATACTTCGCGTCATGCGTCGGCGGCAGTGGCCGGTTACATACCGGGACAATCTCTTGAAACTATACATATAATGCGCATGCGCGAGTTTTATCGGCTGCTCGGGCAGGTTGACCACTCCGAGTTTCAGCTGTCAAACTCTGTTTCTGGCGGCGTTGCAGTACATACGAATTTTTGAGGTTAGAATCTTAAACAGTCGAGGTAGTGACTCGGAAAGTTAATGCTAATGCTCTTTGAAAATTGGCTTTATTCGACTAAAATGAGAAATCTGTTTAAATGTTGGGTGCTTGGAAGAAAGGCAGCAGGTAGGTGCGAACACTTTATTTAATCATTTTTATTATTTCGTACATTAGAAATAACAATGGAAGTTTTATCTATCAACAGGTGATACGGCTGAATTAATTACATCTCTGTATTCACTGTTATCTGCCCATTCAATTTGTCAGACGTACAAAGATCATCGCCACTTTGAAGCAACTAAGCAACTTTCTCACTCTTTTGTGATTTCAGGCGGTAATATTGAATTTTATCACTTTCGAAAATGAGACATTAAACCGAGCGTTCAAGAAATTTAAGTATCTCACCATCTGTAACGGAACTGTGAATCTTTTTTTTCTTTAAAATAGTTCAACAAAATTTACGAATAGTCGATAGTCAATGTATTTTTTCCGATTAACAAATTATTGCTACTACTATTTAAAATTTCCGAATAATTATCAGAATTTATTTCGCAAATTTTCGATGATGTTTGATTAAATAACTGAAGGGAACCTAATACTCAAATTGAAAATTCAAGTAATATTAGATTTATTAAAATGATTTCTGTATTTCATGTCAGTGCGGTTCGAAACAAAGAAAATCTAATCGAAAGCGTAGAACTCAGAAAAGTAAATCACATCCTGTGACACAAGTTGAAAATCAAGTTTCTCAAAATGCGCCTCAATGTCACAATCAGCTTCAAGGACAATCATGTTTTAGAGTAATGTCAATTTTAAAGTAATGTAAAGATTGTGTCCCTTGGTCCATCAAAATAAATGAATATCTAATTTTTAACAAAGCTTATGAAGATTTTTTTCCAAATAATGTAATCCGATACAATATCTTGTTCATAGTCCTCCGAATATCACCTTCTAACAAGGATATTTGGAAAGAGTCCCTTTGTTGCCGGAATCATTATAAAATTCTTGGTTTTCAATTCGTGCTATTGAATAACTCTGTGTTTCAGGTTCCATTTTCAATCTAAAAATGGGATTTATTTTGCTCCAGAAAATGCTAACATGAAATGCAGAAATAATTGCGGTACATGGAGATTCACAAGCTTTCAGTCTTAGCGTAGGACCCTAGAAAGAGTGTAAAATTGAATTTGGTTTCAAGTTATCGTGCAACTAGCTAGCCAGATGACACCGTCAACAAAGATTAAATTCAAAGACATTTTCAACTGAACTTATTCAACAGTCCTAGATTTAGATTGATTCAGTTTGCCTAGCAAAATTCAACCCTACAATCTAATTGAGGACTTTCAAAACTATTTATCTGAATTCAATGCCAAAGAGAGTGAAAGTAAGTTTCAAAATAAGATACCAAATCAAATGGCATAAAGTTTGAAAAACAATGCTGGTCAATAATAATGCTTAAATTACAATGGTGCACAGAATGATTCCTTGGTAGAATGGATTGGCAGCAACGGTTAAGTAACAAACTTATTGCTATTGGCTCGAACAAAGTAAAATGATGGGGTATTCAGCCATTATGATCTGTAGTATATCCCGCTCTTCAATTTTGCCTCAACTGATGTTAAGAAGGTGGCGATGGCCTGATAAAATTCACTCTGGCACCTGATATCTGACGAAACAACCAGGTTCGATGGTCCTAATGATTGCACCGCTCGAGAAACCAGGATCCTTGTCACCTAAACGTTTTGACCATCAGGTAAGGCATAATTTTCCTCGTGTTAATTAAAGTTTAAACTTCGAGCCTGCTTAAAAAAAAACGAATTTTGTCGTTGAATCCATGTTAAAATATTGTCATTGTCAAAGATCACGTAATTGGAAATTTACTTACATGCTTCCATGCCTGACAAATTTAGTCCCGCTTTGACAATGAATTATTTCGTACCTGAGAATATTAGAAGCTATTATTATCAAACAGGATCTTTCGGTATTTTTGCAGGCAAAAAAAAAGGCAGCACTTTTTGAAAGGCAACCAATGGCCAGACGAGGGGTGATCAGAAGAGTGAAGATTGGTCTCCCAGTGTTATCGGACGATTGTCTTGTAAGTTATTGTTTTGTTTCTCAATTTTTCATTAATAGCATGATTCACACTGTAATATTAACTGTTGTTCTTTTTCTCTTTTTATTCTTGGATATCTGGTGAACCCTCTTTGTTAGCGGAACATTGATTATTGTACAATGGAGCTGTAAAAACTTTGTCAACTAATCAATGATGTCGGCGAGGGTTTTTGTGAGTATTGCGTCGGGTACGTTTTCTGTTAATTGCTACTCTTTGTCCTCCTAAGCTTCGTGTTTAAGATGAATAATTGCTTTATTCCTTGTTACTAATTTCTTTTATTTATTTCATGTTCATCGGCACTAATTACTGACTTCTGGAGCACTGCACCGTAACGAATCTACTCTGGAAATACCGTATACTGGGTCTCAACCATTCATTTATTTTTAATTTTATGTAAATAAAGAATCTGTTCACAATAAACATTGTTTTTACTTACCTACTTCTGTTTGTCCAGACTCCCACTTGTTAATGACATTTCACGTTGAATTTCAGATTTCTTCTTTCAATAAATAACACCCAATTTCTGTATCATTTGATATTTGCTTTTCCGTTAAATTCTTTATTGCGTCGGTTGAATATCCTCCGAAATCAACCACGGTATTGCTGAACGATACTATTCTTCTTAGACAATTCACGCTACGTAAAAATAAACAGCAGCATAACCTCAATCCGCGGCTTCACGCGCGAGAAAATTACAGCTTTTCTTACATTTTGTGTACGTTGGCGCCTTGCTCAGCAGATGAAAACATCACCGCGGCGCGATATCACTGACCAATCAGATTAAATTATTTGGCGCATGCGCGTTATATGTATAGTTTCAAGAGATTGTCCCGGTATAGCGGTGATTTTGCAGAAAATTGCGAGTGTTTGTAGAAAAACTTGATCAATCGCTCTTTTAACAGGTGCGGGTGGATTATTTACGGTGTATTTGTCATGCTGGCAGCACGCCGGCCGTTGCAAAGGCTTATTATCGAGATTTGTACGGTGCGGCGTGGCGTGGTATAGCGCGTGGGAAACGCAGCAGTTATTATCTTCGTTTTGGTGTGATTTGTGATCGAACATAAAAGAAAACGGTTCGGATTGTTAACAAGCTAAGAGGTGTATGCGCGCAATACGATAAAGTATATCAGCAATTTCACAAGGATTGCCAAGATAAATTAGGATCCGTTTTCGGGTACGCGCGGCGTGGGTACATCACAAGATAGCCGACGATGATCAGTCAACAAGGATGGTACAAAGGCGGTCGAGCGTGCCGTTACAGGCGTTGTGGCGTTATTCAGAACAATGTTGGACGCATCGGTACAGAAAATACGTGAAAGTGTCGCCGAAGATTATAAACAATGTGCGTGTTTGAGACTTTTTCAAGTGATAATTTTAATACGCGTTCAATAATTGAAGTTCAGCATAGTTTATTTCATTATTCGTAACTTCAAGTTGTTTGTTGTTTGAAATGCCTGCATAGAGTAAAAAAAATCCGACACAATCTGTCGGATCTCTGTCGGATACGACACAATACGACACAGATCCGCAACAAAATGTCGTATCCGACAGAGATCCGACAGATTGTGTCGGATTTTTTTCACACGGATGTACGGCGATACTTTTAGTTTAATGTGAAATGTTGCAAATCATATGGTCATCGAAAAACAGCTGATAATGATATTGGAGAAATATATTATGTTATTGTACTTCTAATCAGAACTTTATAATTACGTTCAGTATTAATATCCGTACAAATTAACCTCATATGACGTTTCATATATCAATATTTTTACCTAAGTGTTGAAAGATAAATATTTCACATTTCTTTGTAACGGTTCGGAGTGAGGTTTATGGTGTTTTGTTAGATATATACGTGACTTCGTATATGTGATCATACTGTAATAAGCTATTTTGAGTCGTAATATTACGGACCTTCGGTGTTTGCAATAATTATACTGATATAGTACTGTTGTCATTAAGACTGATATGTGCAAAGATTATTGTGCAGCTATATCGACATTAGAAGAATCTGTAATTTGATTAAATATTATGTATACCCGCAATATTATAACCTACTTGGGTACCATATCTCACCCCATTTCCAGATTCGCACCGGATACAATCCGACTGCGGGACGGTAACGTATCAGAGAGAACCTGATGGGATACGACCAGGTAAGTATACCGCCGTATCCCGTAAACGATCCGACAGGAATGGCCGGCACACGATCCGGATGCGTCATTATACCGAACAGAATCCGACACGATCCCGCGGTTAATAATTCGCTGGCAAATTACGTACACGATCCGACAGGTATCGCGGTTCACGACCAGGACGATCCGGATGCGTCATCTTACCGAACAGAATCCGAGACGATCCCGCGCTAGTAAAATTCCTGCCTTAATTCCGTATACGGTCCGACAGGATTCGCGGTACACGATCCCGATGCGTGACTTTCGCGAATAGAATCCGACACGACCACGGCCAAAAGAAATTCCTGGCGTATTTCGAACACAGTCCGACAGAAGCCAAAAATGAAAAATGTTGCAGAGAAACTCCGAACAGAACCGTTCACGGCGGTAAGACCGGTACGACACGGATCGTACATAAAAGGTTGTCTGCGAGGAATAGGATTCAGCCTCAAAAGCCGTACACAGTCTGACAGCCAGATCTCTGTTGAATTTCGTTTGTAGGGTAGGAACGAATTTGATCAGGGGAACGCCAAGGTTGGTTAATGAAGTTTGGGGTGGGGCGGTGCGTGGTTGCAGTACTACCCCATAGTGTTACAATGCCCAAGCCGTAGGGCTAGATGGCCAGCCATTTATGAGAAAAACGCTTCAAAAGTTTCGTTGCTATCGTATGTACCCGAAAGTATTCGCTGTTAACCAAGCGGCCCGGTGACCGAGGTGGTAGCTGGCAAGCGTAGCACGCCGAAGGTTCCGTGTACGAACCCTCCGTTCTTGATTTATTTATTTTTTTTTTTATAAATTTTTTCTTCAAATTATTGTCCATTTGACTTATCAATAAGTTAATTTATTAAAATCATAATTATATAATGAATATTCTTAAAGAAACCTGTTTTCAATTTAAACTTCATTGTATAGTTATTTTTCAATAAAGAAAAGCAAATGGATACGTTGAAAGCACGTAGCAAGAATTTTTTTTGGAAATAATAATTATATAATTATGATTATGATAAATTAACTTATCGATAAGTCAAATGAACAATAATTTGAAGAAAAAAATAAAAAAAAATAAATCAGGAACGGAAGGTTTGAACACGATACCTTCGGCGTGCTACGCTTGCCAGCTACCACCTCGGCCACCGGGCCGCTTGGTTACTAGTTAATACTTTCGGGTACATACGGTAGGAGCGAAACTTTTGGAGCGTTTTTCTCGTAAATGACTGGCCATCTAGCCCTATGGCTTGGGCATTGTAACACTATGGGGTAGTACTGCAACCACGCACCGCCCCACCCCAAACTTCATTTCCCAACCTTGGCGTTCCCCTTGTGAGAAAAACTTTTACTAACTCATGAATAACGTGGTATTTGGCAAGACTATGGAAAATGTGCGAAATCATAAAGATGTAGAATTGGTCACAAAATGGGGGGAAAAGGTGGTGCGAGAGCGCTTATGGCTCGATCAAACGTTCGCAGCTGCACCGTATTTGGCGCTGATATGGTCATCATTGGAATGAATTGAGTCAAAGTTCACTTCGCCAAACCTATTTACGTCAGCGCATCAATTTTATATCTGTCAAAAATCATTCTTTAGGAATTTCACTATAATTATGTGAAATCCAACTTTTCGAACAGCGAGGTCAAATTGTTGTATACCGACACAGACAGCCTTATTGATCAATTTAACGTATCAAACATCTACGATATCATCAAACGTCATGTGGATATAATGTTTGATACCTCTGACCATCCGCCCGACAATGTGTATGGCATTCTGCTCATAAAATAGAAATGACTAGGGCTAATGAAGAATGAAAATAATGTTGAAATTATGACAAAGTTTGTGAGACTGCGAGCAAAGCTGTACACATTTACTACGATGGGCGAGATGGGGCAAAAGTGAGTAAGCGTGCCAAGGGTGTAAAAAATTCTTCGATAAATAGCATCACGTTTGATGAATATAAGCGCTGTCAGATAGCTTACCAAGAGTTGACCCTCCCCTCGTGTTGAATACGAAGTAAAAAACATGAAGTAAGCACGATCGTACAAAAAAAATGGGCTCTGAGTTGGCAAGATGACCAGCGGCAATTGTACCTGGACAGACCAACACCTTACGTTGGGGATTTGTCCCAGCCCCCTAATAACTATAGGATAAAACTGTAGACGTAGAATTATTCTAGTTATTGACTGAATTAGAAAATGTGAATTCATATATTAGGTCTTATTATAATTCGGTGGTCACTTTTATTTTTTCACAGTTGTTCACCTGTTTGTGATAAGTTTGAGGTTAAGTTATTGTTATGTAGTGTTGACGTTTAAATTTCAGAAAACATACGCAATTTGTTTTTACGCGCCGTTTTGACAATGGCAGAATTGAGAAAGTCTATAACTGTGCAAGAACAACGCGCATTTTTGAAAATTTGTACTCTACTGAATTATTCAACTGGACTATCGGGAAATCTTTTGCAAAAAGCAGTAGGCAAGAACGCGCTCAAGAAAAGTGCAGTGATTAATTGGATGAAATCGTTCAAGGACGGACAAATACTGAGGATGCACCCAGGTCGGGTCGACCGAGATCGCCTTCCAGACAAGAAAGGCAAGAACGAATTCAGGAACTGTTGCAATGCCCCAGTAGAGTGAGCATTAATGACATCTCCGCACAACTGAACATACCTTTCGCATCGGTAGGAAGAATATTAAGAGACGATTTATGTCTGGTGTCCAAGCTCGGCGAAAATGTTCCTCATTCGTCGTCGCCTTCCCAGAAGGAGAAGCGAGTTAATATTGCACATATGAACTTGTCGTGGCTTAGTCATCGCAAAGATGACTTAAGAAGATTCATTTGCCTGGACGAAATTTGGGTCGAATTTTTCACCCTCCTTCAAAGACATCAAACACGCTCCTGGGTTGGACCAGGCACATCAGCCGAGCCCATACCACGCGCAGAGTTGCACGAGAGAAAGGTCTTGCCGATAGTAGGCATGGATGTTCATGGCGTGGCGTTTTGGAAAACTTATGAGGAAAATATCACAATGACAGCCGAGCGCTATAAATCGTTTTTAGAGGAATATATCCCAAAATGGGCGATACATCGCAACATCAGAGCACCAGTTCTACTGCATGACAACGCTAGACCCCACAAAGCCTACGTAGTTCAGGAGTTGATCGAAGACAGGAGTTGGATTGAGTTGCCGCATCCACCATAATCACCTGATATGAATCCGTGCGATTTCAACTGCTTTGGCCATTTGAAGCGTCAGTTGTCTGGCTATCGATATGGCAACAAACCAGAATTGGATTCCGCCATTAACACCGCAGTTACCAGCCTTAATGAAGATGGAACATTTAATGGGGTCAATGACCTCCCGTCAGTCTGGCAGCGTGTTATTGATAGCGGAGGGGACTACTAATTATTGAACAAGAATATCATTTATTATTAAATAAAGTTTAAGTTTAAGTTTAATTTATTGAGCTTCTAGGACAATTACTTAATCCATAGCCCAGGGGGCACTTATACAATTAATTGATACATTTAATTATAATTCTTAAAAAACAGAGCAAAATAGAATAAAACAAAATAAAGGAATAAAGTAATAAACGAGACTATTACAATCAAGATAACGGCAAAACAAATATACTTTTGTTATCGACAGAATGCGAAGTGATACTGAAGAGTACGCGACAATTTATTCGTTTAAAATAAATGCTCTCAGACGACAAGCCTGAGGTATGAACAGGCTGAGAGCTTTTATAGTTTGCATATCAGGTTTTTTCAGAACATCGTGGATTGCAGGAGGTGCAGAACCAGTAATAATCAGGTACTGCTGACGGAGATGAGCCAGGACTGGGCAGTCAGTCATGAAGTATTCGATGGTGTCATTTTCCTTGGTATTGCAGCTTGGGTATTTTGAGTGGTAGTGCAGTTCATAGCAGCATCCAGAGATTTTAAATGCAAAGTAAAATTTGCTGGCAAGTCTTAGTTGCATAAACAGTCTGGTGGCGTTGAGCTTCATCCTTTTGGAGAGATATTTGCAGCAGCCTCTTGGATTATCATTTGTGTAAGGTGTTTGTCGGTAATGGGCATTACTGGCCAGCCGCATATCTTCCCACCAGGTTTGATTCTGGTATCTGCGTAGGAACGTATCCCTGTAAGAGCACCATGTGGGTAAGTCCAAATTTTCGAGACGTGGTACTATATCTGGATAGTATTTTTTGATGATCTCGAGAAAATGACAAAGCCAGTTGAATTTAGCCTTGGATTGTGCAGCCTGGGAGAGACTGCTCATACGTTTAAGGCAGATCTTTGGTAGCCGCTTATCATCCATTGCCAGAATCTTGCAGATCCAGTCCCAGGTTGCCTTCAGTACGAAGTACGCTAGTCTAGGTCGTCCTAGTTCCACTCTTGAGAGAGCACCGGCAGTGGTCTTTAGCAGGCCGAAAACTCGTTTGAAGAACTCACATTGAATCTTCTCTATGAGATCAAGGTTCGATAGTGCCCATGTGGGTGAGGCATATAGGAGAGTAGCTTGAACGATGCTGTCAAAGAGTTTCATAATGCACGGCACAGAGTCGGTTTTGGTTGAGAAGATGATTCCGGTGACTGAGCTGAGAGCTGAACGAGCCTTGTTGATGGCATTGATTGCAGTGGGGCGGCTGAATCCACTGGCCGAGACAGTTAGGCCCAGATACTCATAATTGTCGGTGATTTCGATTTTTTGATCACCAAAGCGGAAGTTCAGGTCTCTTGGTAGACGACCAGCGCAGCGGCAGTGAATTATTTTGGTTTTGCCAACGTTGACTGCTAGTTTGTTTGATTGACAGTATTGCGTGAGCAGATTTAGCTTCTTCTGGAGATCGGACTTGGAATGAGCGAGTAACGCGAGATCATCCGCGTATAGCAAAGACAGTATATCGCATTTACCATCAATATTGATACCGATGCTTCCGTTGTCTCTGAAGAAATCCTCGAGGTCGGCAATAAATAGGATAAACAATAGCGGGCTCAATATTTCGCCCTGCAGGACACCCTCTGCGACGTTGAAGTTCTTTGTTGTTCTGCCGTTGGTTTGAATTTTGAAGGTTGCAGAGCTGTACATTTTGCGAAGCAGTCTGACCAGTTTTGCACTAACACCCAGTTTGTGTAGCTTTAACCAAAGGAGCTTATGATTGACGGAGTCGAAGGCTCTCCTGAAATCCACAAACAGAATGTAGAGTTTGGCCGTAGGTTGACGCAATCGGAAGTTTATTGCCGAGAATAAGTTAAACAGATTATCTGTGCAGCCTTTTTTGGCTTGGAAGCCAGCTTGCGACTCAGGGATGGCTCCAGTGTCACATGCCCATTTTTCCAGTCGTTTGTTTAGCATGTATGGGAAAACCTTGGTAATATGGTTGACGAGTGCGATACCTCTGTAGTTTGAGGGGTCGCCACGGTCGCCTTTTTCATGAAGCATCGTTATCGAAGTAGAGAACCAGTTGCTAGGTATAGTTTCATTGTCTAATATTTTATTAAATAGACAGAGCGTGTAATATTTCCAGTTAGATGGCAGCGATTTGTAGAACTCGCTTTTGACCTTGTCGGGACCAGCTGCTTTGTTTGATTTAGAGTATTTTAATATCGAATTTAATTCCTCGATAGTAAATTCTAGGTCCAGTGATGGGTCTAGCACCCCGTAGAATAGTGTTCCGTCCGGTTCCTTCGGCGGAGTTACCAGTTCATAGAAAGAGTTCCAGGTTTCTATGTCTATAGGAGTAGCATTGGAATTATGCTTCTTTCTATGCTTCTTGATGGTAGCCGAGAAGTCGGCAGAGTTTTTGATGTTTGCCAAGGTTTCCAGTGCTCTCTTGTGCGACTGACGCTTTTTGCTTTCGACCAACGCTTTGAAATTCTTTTTGGCACTAATGTAAGCTGACTTTTCTGGGTCCTTGAAGCTTGCTTGTTTGAATCGCGCAAATAGGTTTCTTAGCTCGTGTTTTTTGTATTTGCATTCTTCATCAAACCACTCCTGTGACTCTCTGTAGTAACTCTTGGAGGATGATTTCTTAGACATACCTGCATGTTGGGCACTTTCGATGATGGCATTATATAAATTTTCGTTAACAGCGTCTATCGGGGTGTTATTGAAATCCACAGCAATTTTGGCTGATTGTAGCATTTGAAGTTTGAAGTCCGAGCGACTTGCCGGCAACCAGTGATAGGTAGTTTTGACAACTTTTTTTGTAGCTGTGCCGTGCTCGGCTGAGGCCGTGCAGTGGGGATTAAGTATCGTCAGAAGTAGGGGAAAGTGATCGGAGGGGTTTTCGGCATGTAAAACCTCCATGTCGTTGATCAGTGGCATGCTTTGGATGTTGGCCCAAACAAAATCAATAGTACTGAGTCCATTGCCAAAGTAGGTGAATTTGCCAGGTGAGTCGCTGGGCGACCTTCCATTCAGGAGTATAAAAGAGTTATCAAGCATAAAGTTAGTTAGTAAGCGGCCCTTTGTGTCTGTTCTCAGATCATTGGAGATTCTCTGCTCGGTCAGGTTGGTTCCAAGAATGATCTCCTCGGAGATTTGGCCCAAAGGACCAACGTGTGCATTGAAGTCGCCCGTGAGGAAGCATGCGTGATGCTCATGTGATTGTGTGATCTCATCAATCGCGAGTTGTAATAATTCCAAGGAAGATACTATGTCGCGTTGAGGGCGAAAATAGATACTCCCAATGATGATACTGGTAGGACTGAAAGAGGCCTTTGCTATGAGCCAGCTGTCTGACGAATCCAGGATGGTGATGTTTAGAGATTTTCTGGCAATAATAGCAATGCCGCCGCTGGCATGTCCTAAGCTTTTTTCTTTAATGGCAGGAGCTATATGAAGTGTATAATCTTGGAGGCTTGCTGGAAGGGTGAAAGCTGTTGTTGCCCAGGTCTCGCATAGACAGATTATATCAGGACGCGGAGAGAATGTGTGTCCGAACAAATTCTGCATGCCTCTTGCATTCCACGATAAGATTAGCAGTTTTTTGTATCTGTGGATGGTGAAGGAGTGGGAATGGAACTGTTTTGGCTGTTTAGGGAGCGGTTCATCGACGATTTGAGCTGGTCTTCCCAAAAGTCCCAAACGAACATTTCATTATTCATTTCCAACCTGGTACCTTTTACCTTCGGGTTTTTGCCATCTTTTCTCATGTCGGCTGCGGTTTCTTCAATCTTCTTCAGGCAGTAAAGTTCTCTCTTAGTGTATTCATTGTTTAGTGACAGGGTCGAGTCCTTTAGAACCGTACGCTAGGCATTCATTACTGTGTCTTTGGCTTTCTCATTGCTGAGTTTGATTTTTAAGACTTTTCTGTCTTGACGCATTGGTATAACATCAATAACTGCATTAGATAAGCTGAATTTTTGCTCCATGAATTCATTCATCTGGTGTATGAGGTTAGGTTCACGCCAGTTGTGATTCTTGGCTATAATATTGAGTCGCTTTGTAGCTTTTTCTTGTTGGCTAACCAAGTCCTCCAGCTTTTGGAGTCTGGCCTTATTGACTTCAGCTTCTGAGAAAGGATTTGTGGTGGACAGCGAGATGTTCCCGGACTTGAGTGCTTCAAGCTCCTTTTCGAGTTTGTCTTGCCTTTTTGAGATGTTATCAATCCGGCCCAACAATGCTTTTTCACTCTTCAGGAAGTCGTCTCTGATGGCTTGGATAGCATTTTGATTTCCGCGCTGACTGTTCTTGATCTGCTCTTTGAGAGCTTCAGTATTGTTGTTAGCCTGTGACTGCATCTGCGCAATTTGGTCTGTTAGCCTCCCTAGAAGGGCTGAGATGGGGTGAGCTTCACCAGTGTTGCTCAAATCGGACATCATCGCGTCAGGATTTGACACAAGAGAAGCGGAGTTGGAAGCTTGGTTAAACATCTTTTTGGCAGCTTGTGTTGTTTCTTCTGAATCGGATGGTGAGTCGTCGGGGTCTCTATCATCAATGGTCCTTTTCCTGTTCAGATAATCTTTAATGTCACCAAGTGAGGCGGCTCTTTCTCGAGTAAAAGTGAATGCTTTGATTGGAGCCCCGGGTTTCTTGGAGCTGGCAGGTGAGTTGGTGGGATTGTGAACAACACCGTCTGGTTTCGAGGGGCTGTTTACCATATTTGTAGGTTAAAGACTACCGCCTAGCCGCACGAGGACCAACCCGGGACTGGCATTTATTTATCTGGATTAGTTGAGGAGCCTGAATCTCGATCACACTAATTTGCAGGTTAAAATTTAAAAGCAGATAGTTTATATTAGAGTCTATTTATATGCGCTGATTGGAAACCTAACCTTAAAGAGTTGGCCTCTCGGACTTTATTTAAAATTCTAGTTAATTTGAAGCGAACTTTTGTACTTTTGTGTTTAAGACACTTTTTGCTGCGTTACAATTCAATAAAAAGCAGTTCGGCACTAGTAGGATTTTTACTTGTTTTTAAAACTTTTATTTTATTCACAACATAAATAAACACGAGGTTACTCAAGCAGTGCTACAGTGGCTCCCCTATTATTAGATAAAAAATAAAAGATTTGTTGAAAAATAAAAGTGACCACCGACTTATGATAGGACCTAATACTAACAATTATTTATTTATTATTAATATATCGAGAAATTATTCATATTTATTCGTTTACCACAAGAAAAGTTTTCAAAAAATGAGAAAACGTTTTCAGAGAACCAAAAAAAGTTTTCAAAAAATTGGAATAAGTTTTCCGAAAACTTTTTTCCCACTTGATTGTTACGTCCTCCAGACTTCATATTCCTTTCCCACGCTCTTAGTGACCTTACGCTCTGTAGTCTACTGTTATCGTTCTCGAGTCAGCAGATTCTCCTGTAACTCGCGGCCAGCTTGCCTCCTACATCCCGCAAAACCAGTCAGATCCATCCTAGCGCTGAAGCAAGACACCTATCCCTCTAAACCAAGACCATACCCTTTTCCCTCGACCGACTCCGTTGCATTGACTACTAATAAACAATCATATACCTTAAATAGTTTACCTTCCCTTAATACCGATCCCTTTTTATTCCTTTCACTTTCTGCATTAGGAGTAGTAGCACGCGAGTGCATAGTCGACGTGAACGGACCGTATAATAGCTAAATAACGCCTTGGCGGGGCGTGGAGTAAGCTCCGATTACCGCTCATCGGAGCCTACGCATTCTACCCCGTAACATGATCAACACGGAAAAAAGTTCTGAGAAAATGAAAAAAAGTTTTCTGAAAACGAAATAAAGTTTCCTGAAAATAGAAAAAAGTTTTCCAAATAATGAAATGTGCAATAAACTCATGGAAAAATTGCGAATTATTATTATTTTCATTATTATCATTTTCATTATCATTATCGTTGTCGTTGTCGTTGTCGTTGTCGTTGTCGTTGTTGTTGCTATTATTATTATTATTATTATCATTATTATTATTATTATTATTATTTTTTATTTTTTCTTTTCCGAGGAGTTGTGGAATCGAAGTTACGTATTCACGCCATTCATACGGGCTAGCGCGGATGTGGGACTCCACGGTGGCCTACTCACTAAACCGCCACCTCCTGTGCAACGCCCCCAGCCAGGGACTATGGTGATATTACTTCTAGCTGGGAGCTCTGTCGGTGTGTCTCGTCAGTCTGTCCGTCCGTCAGTCCCGTGCAGGCAGTCCGTTTGCTCCGTGACGTCAGGCAACCGTCCTCGGTCTTACGTCGTAGGATTGTCTCTGTGTACCTTTCTGTACTATGGAGCACCACCCCGACAATGTTGTCGGGAGTGATGCCTCCCACGACTGTCTTTAGTCTCTGTCTCAGTTCTGTCCAGCGGTCACATCCGAAAAACGTGTGTTTTGCGTCGTCTCGTTCGTGTCCGTAGACGTACAGTTGGGCGTCCGTACTCGGTTTAAGTTGTGTAAGTACCGTCTAAAGTAACCGTGGCCCGTCAGAAGCTGGGTGACATGAAAATTCACATCCCCAAGACCCCTCTGAATTCACGGTCTCAGGTCCTTAATAAGTCGTCTCGTCCAGTTTCCCGTCGTGTCTTTCGTCCACCGTTCCTGCCACGTCTGTATCGTCGCGTCTCTTTCCGTCGTTGCCGCGTTCCGTCGGGTCACGTCCGCGTCTCTTCCATCGACCCTCTTGCATTGAAACGCGAGGAGATCTATGGAAATCACGCCTGCCACCACCAGAACGGCCTGTGCTGAGACCATCCGATAGGAATAAGCGATCCTCGCCGCGCTTCGTCTCTGTACCGTCGTCATTGCGTGACAGTACTTCTCAGTCTTCAGGAAGTCTGCCTAGATCTCCGCACCGTAGAGGAGGATCGAGTTCACCGTCGACATCTAAAGTCTCCGTTTCGCCGGTCTCGGTCCGTTTGTGTTTGCCATCAGGCGGCTTAGGGATGCTATCCTTTCAACCGTCTTCTGAGCCGTTCGTCCTACGTGAGGCCAGGAGGTCATCTTCGTATCCAGGGTCACCCCCAGGTACTTGACTTCCGCTCTGGTCTCGATCTCGTCCGTCCTGACCGTCCTGCGTGAAGTGATCGGTATTCGTCTTCTGGTGAGAAGCACCAGTTCTGTCTTTTCCGTCGCGAGTTGCAGTGCGTGGTCAGTCATCCACCGTCCGACTCGTCTCATCGTCTGGTTCAGTGCGTATTGTGCCAGATCTGGAGTTCGCTCGACTATCACTGCCGCCACGTCGTCAGCGTAAGCGACCAGGCGAACGCCGAGTGGGAGCTCCAGTCTGAGCAGGCCGTCGTACATCCCGTTCCAAAAGTCGGGTCCTAGTATGGAACCTTGAGCGACCCCCGCGGTAATTCGTCGCGTCACTTGGCCTTCGGTCGTTTCGTACGTCAGTCGTCTGTTCCGAAGCTAGTCTTCAACAACTCGGAGCAAGTAAGGCGGGACCCCGAAGTCGCCTCTCAGCGACCCTAGGATATCCACCCACCTGGCCGAGTTGAAGGCGTTCTTAACGTCAAGTTGTGACGGGTTTTGAGTCCGCACGAATAATATGGGTGGGGAAGACCATTAGAGACGGGGCGGAGGTAATCGGTAAAACTTGATGTGTATATTTGTGACGGGGTGTACAGGTGCAGCGATCGGGGGACTGAGTCGACTTAAACTAAGGAAGGTACAAAAGGGTTGTAGACGTAAGCGATGGCTGATCACGCCTCAGCCCTTAGCGTTGCTTAATACTAACTTATAGATACGCGCGCAGGGGGGGGGGAGGAGTGTGGGAGGTGACGGGGAATGTGGAGTCGGAAGGGTTGATATGGCGGGGGGAGGGTGGTGTAGAGTGACGGGGAGTGTGTGGTAGACAGGGTTGGTATTGCGAGGGGAGGAGCAGATCGGCGATAGAAGGCAGGCTAACCTGGTGACGTCGACGTGTGTGTGTGGAGGTCTCGTGGTGCAGTGGAGGATAGCTGGGTGGTCGGTGTGTGTGTGTGTGTGTGTGTCGGTGACCCTCTCTCTTTCTTTCTCTCTCCCTCTCTCACTTTCGCTCTTAGGTTTTGGTTTACGCTGGTGTGGCTGCTGCTACGGCCGGGCTCGTACTGGATCTCGCGCTCGGCTCTGCCGAGCGTCGGGGGGCTTCGATGATGTTCGGGTCTTTCCCGACGGGACAGGGCTCACCCGTTCGGCTCTTCCCCGCGGGTTTGGGGTTTGTTGTGACTTGCACTCTAGGTGCAACGTCACAACTCCCCCCTCCCCACGCGGGGCGAGGCCTATAGGGTGAGCCGGTTTCGGTGACGGATTTTGTGGTCCTTTCGTCTGTGTATTCTCCTTTTGTTATTTTTGTTGTTTTTGTGTTGTCTGCTCCGATCTGTCGGGGTTAAGGGATGGAGGTTGGGTTGTATTTGCGGGGTGTGTGTTTGGTGTGAGTTGTGGGTCGTCTTATATCTACTTATTCTACTTAGTCTCTCTTTTTTTTTTTTTTTTCTTTTTTTTTCTTATATACACTTATTCTATTCTTATATTATTTTGTACTCGAATTTTTGGTTTTGGTACGGTGGCTCTCGTCGGTGTGGGTCTTGGTGAGTTTTTGCGTTGTTCTTTGTACCTCGTGGCTCGTGGTTTCTTCTCCCTTCTCTTCTCTCTTTTTGGGTTGTGTTCTGTTTCTTTGGCCTCCGTCTGTCGTTGTTCGTCCGTCGGTTTGGTGTTGTCAGTTTGTCTAGTGTTTCCTGTTTTGTTCTTTTTTCTGTTTCCGTATTGATTTTCGTTTTTTGTATCGTTTTGAGTCCCGTGTGGTGTGTGTGGCTAGTTGGGGTGTTTGTGTATGTTCGACTGTGTCCGTGAGTAAGGTGGTGTCGGTGTTACTGTCTGTGTCGTTGTCCGTCGTTTGTGTTTGTAGTGTGCCTGTGTGTGTGGTTTCGATGTGTATGACTGTCTCTGCGGTGGAGGTGGTGGAATCTGTGTCGCTGTCGGTGTCTGGTGTGTTGTGGGGTTGTGTTTTGTGTGGTGCTGTTTGATGTGTGGTGTGTGGTTGGTGTGTTGAGGTGCTGGCTTCTGTTTCGTCAGTGTCTGTGCGTTCGTGTGCTCGTATAGTCATGTATCTTTCTTTATGTGCTCGTAATTCGTCGTGTAGGGTGCTTGCTGGTACTAAACTTGCGATTATGGCTATTATCTCGGGGGGTGGTCCTGTGTATTGTTTGCATGTTTGTTTTGTCTGTGTCGATTCTGTGTGTCTGTCCATGTTAGCGAATGTCTGTAAGATCCTGTCCTCTGTCTTCTGTGGTGGTCTCGCGAATCTGGTGTGTGTCCATTGGGGGGTCGGTGTGGGGGGTGGTGTGTACCGTGGTGTTGGTGTGGGTGTGGGGCGTGTGGTTGTATGGGGTGTTTGTTTCTTGGTGGGTGGGTGTGCAGTCGTGTGTGTGGCCGTGGTTCGTATGGTGTGGATAACTGTTGGTGGGTGTTTGATAGTTTGTGGTGGGTGTGGTGTGTCTGTGTTAGTTTGTGTGCATGTTTGTATGTGTTCTGTGTATTTGGTGCCCCGGACCAGCCCGTTGCACTTCGGGCATTGCCTTGGTCCGGAGGGTGTAATTGTGTGTGTGGTCATCGTTGTGTTTGTTTGTGAGTGTCTCTGTGCGGTTGTGGGTGCAGTGGTTGTTGTGTGTGTTACTGTAGTGGCGGTCTTTGTTACCTGTGTGTGTGTAGTGGGTGTCGGTAGTAGAGTTCGTCGGGTCTCTGTCCGGTGTGTGCCGTCGCGTCCGTATCTGTGTGGGTGTGGGGCCTGTCCTGGTGTTTGTAGTAGTGGTGTTCTCTCTGTGTTTGTTGTTATTGTCGTCGGTCTCGTCAGTCGTAGTGTCATTAGGGCCGGTATTCTTTGTTGTTTATTTTCCATGTTGTGTTTCTGTGGAGTGAATACACATGTTAGTTTATTTTCGGGGTGTGTTATTTGATTATGTATATAATTTTAGGTCTTCTATGTGACATTTTCCTATATTTCTACCGCTCTCTGTTGTTAATTCGTATATTGTGGGTGAGATTTTTCTAGTGATTATGTATGGGCCTATGAATTTTTTATTTAACTTAGCTGTCGTTCGTTCTGGTCCGGATGAGAGTGCGTGGTTCTTTTTTAGTACCCTGTCTCCTTCCTTGAATTGAATGTCTCGTCTTCGTAGGTTGTAGTAGTGTGCTTGTTTTTCGTTTGCTTCTATCAAGTGCCTCTGTACTTCGTCTCTAAGTATTTGTAGTCGTCTTAAGTGGTCTGTCCATCTGTCTGTGTCTTGTAATTCTACTTCGTCGTGGTTCTCTAACTGATTTCTTAGACATTGTGTGGGATTTAATTCCCTTCCTAGGTTTAAAAAGGCTGGTGTGTGTTTAGTTGATGTGTGTGTACATGTGTTGATTGCGAATTGTAAGTCTTGTAAGTGTATGTCCCATTCTGTGTGGTCGTTGTTTGCGTAGGCTTGGATCATTGTTTTAGCGGTTCTGTTGACTCGCTCTACGGGGTTGGCTTGTGCGTGGTATGGGGGGATTGTTGCGTGTCTTATGTTGAATTTTTGTGTTAGTTCGCGTATGAGTTTGTTTATGTATGGTGTGCCGTTGTCTGTCAGTAGTATGCGTGGTGTACCCCATCGTGATATTACGTGTGAGTGGAATGTCTGTTCTACTGTTTTGGCGTTTGCTTTGCGTGTTGGTATGATTTCCACCCATTTAGTGTATAGGTCTTCGAACACTATGATGTATTGGTTTCCCTTTTTTGATCGTGGGAGTGGGCCCATGATGTCGGAGGCTACTACTGTCCATGGTTCTTCAATAATTCTCATGCCCATTAGTCCTGCTGGTCGCGCTTGTATTGTTTTTGTTCTTTGGCATGTGTCACATTTTTTTATGTAGTTTACTGTGTCTCTGTACATCCCTGGCCAATAATATGTTTTTGCTACTCGTTGGTATGTTTTTTCGATCCCTAAGTGTCCTGCTTGTGTTACGTCGTGGTTTTCGTGTAGTATGTGTGTTATTTTGTCTTTGGGTATGACTAGTTTCCATGGGTTTGTGTCTGGTAGGAGGTTTGAGTGTAGGGGGTTCGGGCGGTGGAAGTATAGTTGATTGTTTCTGATTCGCCACGACTCGTTTTTCTCTGGGCGTGTTTGTACTTGTGTTTTTTTGTATGTGTACCACTTGTCTGTCGTGTCTACTATTGTGTCTATGTGTTCTTCGTCTTCGTGTCGTCTTGAAAGTGCGTCTGGCACGTCGTGCATTGTACCTTTTCTGTGTGTAATGTCAAAGTCGTATTCTAATAGTTCTAGTGCCCATCGTGCAAGTCGGCCTGTGGGGTTTTTTAATTGCCTAAGCCACTTTAGTGCGTGGTGATCTGTAATGACTTTGAAGTGGTAACCTTCCACGTAAGGTCTGAATTTTTTGATGGACCAGAGTACCGCCAAACACTCTCTCTCAGTTGTTGAGTATTGACGTTCTGCCTCGCTTGGCGCACGGCTAGCGTAGGCTATGACATGCTCTTCGTCATCGAGAGATTGTGTTAGTACGGCACCTATCCCTGTTCCGCTAGCGTCTGTTTGTAGTGTGAATGTTTGTGTGTAGTCTGGGCATGCGAGTGTGGGTGGTGATGTGAGTGCGTGTTTGATTGTGTTCATTGCGTTTTCTTGTTCTTCCCCCCAGTGCCATTTCTGGTCTTTTTTCAGTAGTCGTGTTAGTGGTTCTGTAATGTGTGCGAAGTTAGGTATGAAGCGTCTGTACCATGATGCCATGCCAATTAGTCTCCGTAATTGTTTTATTGTTTTTGGGCTTGGGTAGTTTTCTATGGGTTGTGTTTTGTCGGGGTCTATGTGTAGTCCGTGTCTGTCTACTATGTATCCGAGATATTTTACTTGTGCGCATCCGAACTCGCACTTCTCTGGGTTTATTGTCAGTCCTGCGTCTGTAATTCTTTTTAGTATTTGCTCTAGTCTTTGTAAGTGTTCGTCGAATGTTTGTGTTACTATTATGATGTCGTCTAGGTATGCGAATGCATATGGTTCGCATTCTGGGCCTATGAGTCTGTCTAGTAGTCTTTGGAATGTCGCTGGTGCGCCTGTCAGTCCGTATGGCATTCTTTTAAATTGAAATAAGCCCATTCCCGGGACTGTAAAGGCTGTTATGTGTTTGCTGTCTTTGTCGAGTGGTATTTGGAAGTATGCTTGGCTTAAGTCGATTTTTGATATGTACTGTGCTGTCCGTAGTTTGTCTAATATTGCTGTCATGTATGGTAGTGGGTATGCGTCTTTTTTTCATACTGAGTTAACCTTCCTAAAGTCTAGACAGAAGCGATATGTGTTATTTGGTTTTCTTATCATGACAATTGGGCTCGACCATTCGCTTTCTGATGGTTCTATCACGTCTTCTCTCAGCATTTTGTGTATTTCTGTGTGGATGGCTTCTCTAATTTTTGGTGATACCATATAGTATCTTTGTTTTATGGGTGCGTGTCCTTGTGTGTCTATTTTGTGTTTAATTAGGTGTGTTAGCCCGAGTTGGCCTGGTAGTGTTGAGATTTTCTGCTGTATTGTCGTCTGTAGTTGTGTGTGTTGTGATTGTGTGAGTTCTTGTATTCCTGCGCATATCTGTGGTTCGGTTTCTTTGTCGGTTTGTGTGTCGTCTGTTGTTTGTGCGTTTGTGGGTATGATTTTTTGATTTGTGATTTGTGTGTTCTGTGGGTTGTCTTTTTGGGGGGTGTTTTCCGGTGGTGTCTTTGTGTTGGGTAGTGTTGGTGTTAGTGGTTTTTGTTTTATGGTTGTTTTTTTTTTTTTGTGTTTTCATGTCTTTCTGTTGTTTTCGGGTTTGTTTGTTGTTTCGTTGCTTCTAATTTTTCTGCTGCTTTTGCTTGTTTTGTGTGTGTTTGTGTTGATTGGTGTCGTGATTCTCGTGTTTGATGTATTTGTGTGTATTCTTTGAGTGGTGTTGGTAGTTCTTGTGGTCTAGTTTGCATGTGGTAGTGTGTCTGTGGCTCGTCTATCAGTGACCATGTGTTTTTTCCATAATTTATTAATATTCCAAATCTTATTAAGTCGCTGTTACCTATGATACATTGCGAGCCTAAGTTTGATATTAATCCGAACTTAATTTCTTTTGTTATGTTGCCGAGGCGTATTGGGAGTGTTACTGCTCCTTCTATCGTCACCTGTGTTCCGTTTCCCATTGTAGCTGTTCTGTCGGGTGTGTTGTTTATTTGTGTGTCTGTGTTGTGTAGTATTTGTATTACTTCTGCGCCTAGGTATGAGTGTGTTGCGCCTGTGTCTATTAGTGCGTTAAATTCGTGACCGTGTATTTCGATTCTGATGTGGAATCTACTTTCCGTTATGTTGTTGTCTGTCGTAGGTGCTACTGTTTCGGGTGTGTTTGTGCTGTTTGTGGGGTTGCCCTCCACCCTTGCTGGGTCAACCCTTACTCGTTTCCCTGGTTCTGTATTTTGTGTGCATTGCCATCTGAAGTGTCCGGGTTGGTTGCAGTTAAAGCATCTGCGTGGTGTTGTGCCTGTGTTTGGGTTCGTTTGTGTTTGTTGCTGAGTGTAGTGTGGTGAGTTATACGTGATTGCGGGGTATCGAGTCTGTTGTGTGTTTTGGTTTGTTTGGTTTCGTCGTATGTTGTATGTGAGTGTCGGTGGTATATTTGGTGTTGGGAGTATTGCTGGGCGGGGTTGTGTTTGTGTGTACTTTAATGGGATGTATTGTGTGTGGTGTGTTTGGTGTGTGTAGGTTTCTCGCGGTTGTGTGTAGTTGTTTAATATTGTTTGTCTCGTGTTTTCCCATTCGATATTTGCTTCCCATTCTTTTGCGGCTATTTCCAGTTGGTCGAAGTTCGCGAAATCGTATGGTTTTATGTATGCCTTGTATTCTATTTTCATGTTTCTGTATGCCAGGTCTAATTGTGTTCGTGGGTGGTATGGTGGTTTTAGTTGTGATAGTAGTGTTCTAAATTGTATTAGGAATTGTGTGATTTTTTGTGTTGGTCCTTGTACGTAGTTTCTGATTTTTTGTTCTAGTCTGTCCCTATGTTGTATGTCTTGAAATGCGTGTGTAATATCTCTCTCGAATTCTTCCAGTGTTCGCCATTTGCCTCTATTTAATCTGTACCAGTTTTTTGCGTCACCTTCGAGTATCGGGCTGAGGTTGTTGATTAATTGTGTATCGTGTATTTCATAACCCGTTTGGTAGTCGCGGAGATTTTGTAAAAATTCGTCTATGTCTTCGTTTGTGTCTCCTGAGTATTTTATGTTCCATGTTTGTATTGTTTTCATTGCCATTGCTGGCTGATTCCAGTATGTACTGTTTCGGTTTGATGTGTGGTTTGTGTTTGTGGGATGTATTGACTGTGTGCTGTATATGTGTGGATCTTCGTATACGTTTCTGTCGCTTGGTGATGCTCCGAGGTCTATTAGGTTTTGTATAAGTCGTGTGTTACGTGTGTTGGTGGCTAAAAATGTGTCTGTTCCTGTGAAGTGTCGGTTCGTTTGATTGGTTGTTACCGTGTTAGTTTGCGTGTGTGTAGGTGTTGGGATTGTATTGTATGTTTGTGTGTGATTTGTTGGTTCTGGGCTTTCTTGGTGTTGAATTTGTGTACTGTGTAAATTGTGTGTATTCTCTATGATAGCTGCATCGATTCTATTTATTGTGTTTGGTGAATTTATCGTGCCTCGTCTATTTATTTCCTGCGGTTGGGTCGGCGTTTGTTGATCTCGTGTCGCGCGCGGCCCGCTCTGTGTCGAGTTGTTTTGGTTGCGTTCGGGTGTGTGTATGTCCATGTGTTCGCGCGCTAGGCCTTGCGGTTCACTGTGTCCTTGGTCTGCCATTGTGTGTATCGTGTTTGGTAGTGTGTGTGTTCAACTGTCGTTATTTGAATTTTCGTGACTGTGTAGTTTTGTTTCGTGAGTCTATGTGTATTTTGTTAGCGTTTATTCCTGTGTTTTGTCTCTTAATTGTTTGGATTTGGGGTAAAAATGTGGGTAATTTACGTTGGGCGCCAATTTGTGACGGGTTTTGAGTCCGCACGAATAATATGGGTGGGGAAGACCATTAGAGACGGGGCGGAGGTAATCGGTAAAACTTGATGTGTATATTTGTGACGGGGTGTACAGGTGCAGCGATCGGGGGACTGAGTCGACTTAAACTAAGGAAGGTACAAAAGGGTTGTAGACGTAAGCGATGGCTGATCACGCCTCAGCCCTTAGCGTTGCTTAATACTAACTTATAGATACGCGCGCAGGGGGGGGGGAGGAGTGTGGGAGGTGACGGGGAATGTGGAGTCGGAAGGGTTGATATGGCGGGGGGAGGGTGGTGTAGAGTGACGGGGAGTGTGTGGTAGACAGGGTTGGTATTGCGAGGGGAGGAGCAGATCGGCGATAGAAGGCAGGCTAACCTGGTGACGTCGACGTGTGTGTGTGGAGGTCTCGTGGTGCAGTGGAGGATAGCTGGGTGGTCGGTGTGTGTGTGTGTGTGTGTGTCGGTGACCCTCTCTCTTTCTTTCTCTCTCCCTCTCTCACTTTCGCTCTTAGGTTTTGGTTTACGCTGGTGTGGCTGCTGCTACGGCCGGGCTCGTACTGGATCTCGCGCTCGGCTCTGCCGAGCGTCGGGGGGCTTCGATGATGTTCGGGTCTTTCCCGACGGGACAGGGCTCACCCGTTCGGCTCTTCCCCGCGGGTTTGGGGTTTGTTGTGACTTGCACTCTAGGTGCAACGTCACAAAGTGTCACCAGCAGCGCGACGGGTCGCATAGCGTGGCAATGTCCGTCTGTCGACCGGAAGGAGTCAACCACCTCTTGGATCGCTCCAATCGTTGATCGACCCCTCTGAAAGCCGAACTGCTGGTCCGAGAGGCCTCCGCCGTCCTGTATCGCGTCCGTAAGTTGTGGTCGCAGAAGCTGTTCGTACAGTTTCCCTGTCGTGTCCAGTAAGCTCAGCGGCCGGTAGGCCGACGGCGTGCTGGGGTCATCCTTACCCTTTGGGAAAAGAACCAACTTTGCCACCTTCCACCGGTCGCTGAATGTCCCTGTCGTGAGGCACGTGTTGTAGAGGTCGAGAAGTATCTCCAGCCTCAGGCTCGCCATCAGCCGAAGAACCTCCGCCGATACCCTGTCCGGTCCTGGCGCCTTACCCCTCTTCATCGCTTTGGTCGCTCCGACGAGCTCCTCGGGGGTAAAGACGGGGAGCACCGCCGTCTCGTCGTCGCTCGTCGCGTCCGTACGCGTCGGGTGCGTCGGGAACAGTCCGTCGACGATCCGTCGTTCGGTTTTAGCATCCTTGAGTTCTGGCGGGATCCGGGCCCCCAGCCTTCCGGTCACAATTTCATAACCGGCACCCCAGGGGTCGCGATCCACCTCCTCGCAGAGCTTCTTCCAGTATCGCGTCTTGCTGTCTCTGATGGCGTACGTCAGTCGTTTCCGTTCAGTCTTGTACTCGGCCTGAAGGGTTTCCCTCTCGGGTCTTCCTCCAGCCCTCGTAACCCGTCGTCGTTTTGCCAGGCAACTCTTCCGCAGCTCGGCTATCTCGTGTTTTCACCAGTATTGTGGTGGTCTGTTACGTCCATACTGTCGTTTTGGCATTGTGCTGTTGTACAGCCGCGTCGTCAGTTTGGCCGTCTCGTCTGCTAGTCTTTCCGCCCTTCGCCGGCCAGTCAGCTCTGGGAGGACGGCGGTAATTGGGGCCGGCGTTGCCGCCAGCTCCGCCGAGAACTTCGGTAAGTCGAGTTTGTCTACGGTCCACCGCAGGGGGTGCTGGGTCCTCGTCCGTGTCGTCCTTGTCTCTCCTGCCACTTCGAAGGCGGTGTACTGATGATCGCTGACCGTGTAGCCCTCGAGCACCCGCCACCGCCCCATCCGTAGCAGAGTTCTGTCCGTCGTCATCGTTACGTCCGGGATGGAGTCTCCAAATCCCGGCCGTCTGTACGTCGGTACGTCTTCTGTGTTTGCCACCACTAGGTCCAGCCTTGCGGCCATCTTCAGCAGCAGCCGTCCGCGTCTGTTCGTTACCGTCATGCCCCACTCGACCGCCCTCGCGTTTAGGTCCCCCACGACCAAGAGGTCCCCGGGCAGGTCCCTGAGTCCGTCCTCGGGGAGCGTAACCGTCGCCCGGAACTCCGCTGCTGCGCAGTTTGGGGTCAGGTAGACGCTGACGTGAGTGATGGTGCCCACCCTAGCCCAGACGTAGTCTTCCCCGACGCCACGAGCGGTTATCCGGGCTCGGTCAGCGCCCCTTACTCAGATAGCCGCTGTCTTGGTCTCGTTCGTAATCCAATCCTGCGTTTGTCGCACCCTGTACGGCTCGCACAGGATCAGAATGTCGGCGTCGTGTTCATCTGCTATCTATGGTAGTAGCATGTCTGCTGTCCTACTGCGGTTCAGGTTGCCCTGAACTATCCTGTCCGTCTTCCGGCCCACTTCTTGCACTCCCCCAGCGCAACCCGGTACATCGCGCACCTCCCGGAGCCCGGGAGATGCGCCGCATCGCCGTGGCCCGCCTCGGCGCACAGTGGGCAGGCCGGTCTGTTCTTACAGTCCATGGCGTAATGTTCTGTCTCGCCACATTTCCTGCAGCACTTCGTCCGGTCTGTATTTTTACATTTCGCCTTCGTGTGCCCGTATCCCAGGCACTTGTGGCATTTCGTCACCGTCAGTTGTGGTCGGACGCGGCACCCCACCATCCAATCCCGATCCGTCCCCGGCCGAGTAGCGCTCTGGCTTCCTGCGACTCTAGGTCGCATACCGCCATAAACTGCTTCGCCCGGTACGGGCCAAGATATGGACCCCAAAGTTCGCGTCTCGTCCCGTCTCTCGTCGCAGTGCCTGTATCGCGTCGTTTCTGGTCGTGACGCAGTCAAGATCCATGATCTCCAGTTGCACCCTGGAAGTCCCGGTCCTGACGTTGCCTACGTCGCCGACTGCGTCCTGCAGGACGCGTCGGAAGTCGTCTCGTCCGTTGGCGTCTGTCTTTATCTTCAGAAGACACAGACCATTCTTCGTCTTCCTGAGAGTCGTCACTTTAACGTGACTCTTCACACGTTCGACCGTAATCCGTATCTTCCTTACGATGTCGGAGTCCGTCGTGTCGTTCCCGGGTTTGACGAGCACCGCCGTCCCCTAATATTTGGGAGCCGCTCTGCGCCCCTCAGCCCCGGCCGTCGTGTCCGTCGTCGCGTTCGTCCCGTCCGTCCGCGTCTTCTGTTTCTTTCTTTCCTTTCTCGTCCTTGTCACTGTCTGCCAGTCAACGACCGGTTCCGCAACGGTTGCCCTCTTCCGAGAGGATTCCGGAGTGGTTCCAGTCGCCAATTATTATTATTATCATTATTATTATTATTGTTATCGTTATCGTTATTGTTATTGTTATTATTATTATTATCATTGTTGCTGTTCTTATTATTATTATTATTATCATCATAACTATTATCATCATTATCATGATTATTATTTTTATAGTACAGAGTATGGCACATGTGCGTACAAAGGAAAAAAAATGTGGTAATATTTGTATATTTGAAATCTTCTATCGTAATTCGGAAAATACATGAAAATGATGTTACATGTCTGTCTTATCTATCCTACTATTGTGCGAATTATCAAAACCCAACCACCCCACATAGAACAGATTCCCCCGTTTGCATCATACTTTCTCCACAAGGTAGCCGTCGGGATATTTCACTTTGCTGAGCTCTTCCTCGTAGTAACCCCCCTCGACGGGATGATCTTGATAATCGGTAAGTTCCTAGTTGGGTGGATTGGTATTTTTTACCCTACTCACGGTGAATATTTTTGTCCTCTAATTGGGTGTGTAGCCTTTTTGAATCCATTCTTGTACTTGCTAATTCAAACTCGATCGCCTACACTGAATGTCCGCTCTAGATCACTCCGTTTGATTTGCCAAAGCTTGTGCATGCTATGATATAGCTGTTTGTTATTCTCCGTGCTAACATTCACCGGTTTCATCTGAATCGTGCGATGTTTGGTGTTGTTGTAGGTCTTCATTGAATCAATCAAAATATTGATCCACTCGTAGGATCCTTGGAGAGTAAACCGCGTCCACATTTTATTTGTCAATGTTTGATTGAAACGTTTGCATATCGACGCCTTCAAGCTGCTGAATGTTGAATACATGTTGATGTTGTGATGCATCACAAGGGTTAAGAATTCGCTGTTGTGAAATTATTTGCCTTGATCAATGTGCAGATGTGTAGGTATACGGCTCCGGATCAGTACAGATTCCATTGCAGCAGTAACATTCTTCCCTCTCTAGGACTTCATCGGTACCATCCACGCGTACTTGGAAAATATATCGATGATTGTTGGTAGGTATTTGTATCCTTTGTTGCACAATCTGTATGCAGTCATATCGACGAGATCAGCTTGCCAGGTCTCATCCAGTCCGCGTACATCTATGAATCGACGCGGATAGTTGCGTCGAGCCTGTCTGTGAGTTTCGGCAGCTATTGCAGTCTTCATTGTTCATAACTCTTCACCTTTCAATTTTTCAAATTGTCGTCCGACCACTCTGGTTCCTCAATCGATACTGATTCCCTGCTGGTCTGTCCTAGCGTCGGTGTTGCCTGCTCCCCAATATGTTTGATGCGACTTAACGCGTTTTCTATGATTTTGTTATTTATGCATAGCTGTTTAAACTCCTTGTTGTGATTATCCCCGAAACCCTCAAAATTTGATTGGAAAGCATCCACAATATCCACAGCCATAGATCGTAAAGCAGTATTGAGAACTTTTAGGGAAACGGCATCGACTTCCATCTGCGGATCAGCGATATTACGCTATCGTTAGTTGTCTATATCGTACTGATTGTCGTTGGTGGTTTTGAATCCGACACCCGTAGGCCCTCGAATAAATTTCTTACCACCACCACGCTCCGCGTGTCGTCCGAATATGTCTATGCTCATCACTGGACGGTCGCTGAACAAATGATGATTTCATGTTGACACGTCGCTAATAAACGATTCCGGCCTCGCGCATCTCGCCAATAATGAAAACTATTTCGTTGGAATGGTTGGTATTGCCTGCAGCCTGTGACGCCATAAGCAGTCAGAGGAAATCTACAATTTCATTTGGATCATCCCCGTAGACGTAATCAACATCTTGCCCCTTCTTTAGCGCAATCTTAAAGTCAGGTAAGCCTTCACCTGATTTTTTCGGCGAGCCGACGTGTTGTGCAATGAAATTTCTATACTTTGTGCTTCCTCAATCATCTTGAAGGCTTCCATCGGCCTGATAACGTTTTCGATACGCATTTGTCACCGTTACAATTTTTATATAATTATTCTTATCCGCATCATTTACAATCGATGCTTTGGATGATTTTTCAAACAGTTATTCGAGTAATTTAGGTATTCTCTTATAACTTTCATCCCCCAAATTGACCAGATTATCAGTGGAATTGATTGGCATATCACAAATCATCATACCGTTTGTCAACTTTCGAACACCGTATGCGGCATCCAAATCCCTCTTTTTGCTTGTGCTGAACATTTTTAAATATTGCGCCGTGGAATCCGTTGTTTTCTTTACCGGCGTACTTGTGGTAGAAATTTCACCAAACTTCAGTGTTTTATTATTTGCATCTATGAAATTCCCCTCATCCATATCCTCATCCTCCTCATCTTCATCATCATCATCATCCTCGGTACTCTCGTCATCTTTTTCTTCTGCTTTTTTCATTATCACATCCGGTAGTTCCGTTTCAATTTCATGTTTAATATGCTGCTGCTGTTGTCTTGAGGTATCAACCAATTCTTGCAACGGTGTTACTAAATGCTTGAATACCTCTCCAATAACCTGTTCGGCCGTGTCCTTGTCCAGCTTGAGCATCTTATGCTTCCGCCGTATGACATCGGATACTTTCGATATTCCACTCAATGTATCGCTATGTTTACGAATCTTTGCATTCTCCATGTTGCAGGCTCGATTGTTGCAACGAAACTGTGCAAGTTTATGTTAGTTTATGCTTATAAAGCAGTCAAACCCCTGTCTTACATCGCCTGCCATTGATCTCGCTATCCTTGGCAATTACGGTCAAACTGTTATTGTCATCATTCCATCATGCCGAGCACAAGTCTTCAAATTGCTGATACGTCATGTCCGTGTCCACATGATCGTTGTAGATATGTTTCAGATTCATATCATCCTGCCGAAATAGCACCAATAAGCTTGCATTGTCACGCACTAGGTGTTTTGGAATGCGCTAATACGTTTGACTTAGATGAAAGCTATCGATATCGCGATGCCTGCCCATGGTGAAGTATGCTCTGATATTATCCTGCTCTTCACAGGCCACATCGTCAAAAATCATAACAGAGTTGGGGCGAGCATCTTCCGGTTTTAAAACCTCATCGTTCTCGCGAAACGGCAAACAATGGCCATGAGGTTGGCGCGTGGAGATTTGGGGATCAATCCGCTAAATGCCGCGTGTAAAGACCACGACATTGCATATGTGAAGAATCGCGATATCGCCGCGAGAAATCTTGCCGACAAAGCGTTCGCTGAAAAGGCGTGGAATCACGTCTTGGCCAAGGACGCTAGTGTGGGTAAAGAGGCTGTAGCCTGGGGAGTCACAAACACCATGGAAGCTGAATCTAAACTCGGAATGGGCTTAGCTGCGAAGTGGTCGAAACTTGAAGCGGCTGCGAAGAAGAAATCTTGAACTGGCGGGAAGAGTAAACAGCGGAAGAGAACTGTGAATCTTAAATCCATCATCACAGCAGCAAAGATCGACATGCGACCGGGTTATGAAGCCGTTGAGTCGGCGATGGCGGGTGCACGTGCGGCCGCGCGTGGGACTGGGAAGAATGTTCGTACGCCTCGCGTCATACCTGTGCCTCATAAAATTGGCGGCATCCTGCCGTTTCTCATTCTAATTCTCGCCGGCCCAAGCGCTACTGGGCCCTTGCGGGTGGTGCTGCGGGTATAGCTAAAGCTGTCAACGAAGCTAGTGTCAACAAACATCGGTTGAACGAAACCAAACGGCACAATGCAACAATAGAGGCGATTGCTTTGGGCAAGGGATTATACCTGCGACCCTACCGCAGCGGAATGGGCCTGTACTTACGTCCGGCAAAAAACTGATAAAGTTTCCACACCGAGCTCTCACCAACATTGATTCATGCAACCATGCTGAAAATATGAAAATTTCACATTTTCGTGGTGTTTTCATGCGGAATGATCTGCCGAAATCAGGACTAAAAATGCTGGAATCCTTGCGGATCATTAACCTTGACGATGAAAACGGTCCAGGGACACATTGGGTTGCATACAAGAAAAATGGTGACCATGTTGTGTATTTCGATGGTTTTGGTGATTTGAAACCGCCGCAAGACTTGATGAGGTATCTAGGTGTTGGTAGCGTTGAATACAATTACAAGAGGTATCAGGAATAAGATACTGTGATTTGCGGCGACTTGTGTCTTAAATTTCCCAGCGAACAACTATCAAAAGACAAGTGTTACATGAGCAAGCATTAGTCATGTCGGAATCGTCGACGTTAACACCGTCAGGCACATCCTCCGTGCTGGAAACTCAATATTTCCCCCCAATCGAGTTATCACCGGAGAGGAACTATGTTCTCGGTCTCGTCGCGTTCCTGACATGTAATTCTATTCCCAATATTCACCAGACGTGTAATAAATTTTACCTGAAACGAGTGAACAACAGCAGAGAGAGCATCACGATACCCACGGGAAGCTATGAAATTGAGGAAATTTGAGGATTGAAAATTTTCTGCGTAAGGAGCTGCCCTCCGACATCACCCTCAGTCTGGAAGCTAACGACAACGAGCTGAACAGAAAAGTCACGTGCAATCATCTGGTCGACTTCAAGCCCAAAGATTCCATCGGCCGATTATTGGGACTTGAGGCGGTTAAGCTATCACGAAACGTCACTCATAAATCTGAATTACCCGTAGCCATACTGAAGGTCAATACTTTACGCGTTGAGTGTAGCATAACCACAGGGGCGTACATAAACGAGCATCGAGCTCACACGATTCACGAATTTTTCCCAACCGTTTCATCGGGATATAAGATTGTCGAAGTGCCTACCAGCGTCATTTGCCTGCCAATCGCCGTACAGTCGATACATCATTTACAGCTGAGAATAGTCAATCACGATGACGAGCTGATTAATTTTCGCGGCGAAACGATTACTATGCGTTCACAAATGAAATCACTCAAATAATGGGAATCGTGTTTGAAACGAGAAAATTAAGCAAAAAATATAAAAGTCAAACGTCATGGTCAAAAATCATCAGTTGCCCGACACCTCTGACAACGTTTACACCGCCTACGAGACTGACATATCTGAACGTTCGGTTTCTCTAGAGCCTGGGTCTTCGATTACGTGAAAATTTTGGAAAATAAGAATTCGTATTCGCTGCATCCTGTGTGTGTTACCATGGAAGAAATGATAAGAATACAGAAACCTGTGGTATTCGACGAATCGATCGCGCACTCTGAGATTCATTAGCCGTTTGCATCGTCCACTTTCCAGAACAACGATTAAATCCATATTGTTGTTGAACATCAAGACTTGTGTCTACTGCCCAGTAAAAGCTCTACACATTCATGGAAAAATCACAGAACATGATGGTGTGGCTGCGGTGACGGTTACAAAATTGATCAATATGGCCGTCTGTCATTTGTTTGAGGAAGTTCGCTATGAGTTGAACGGTGTAGAGATTGATCGGAATAAAAATGTTAACATCACCAGCACTATGAAGGGTTACGTATCCTGGAGTCTAGGCCAGCAATATAGTCTGGAAAATACCGGATGGTTGAGTGGGGATAAGGAACTAACCGATGCCGCTGGAAATTTTGATGTTTTTTTACCGTTAAATTATGTGCTAGGCTTCGCCGAAGATTATCGTCGAGTCATCGTCAATGCTGAACATCAGTTAATTCTCACACGTTTCAACACTGATTTGAATGCCGTGATTCAGACCTCGGCGACGAAAAACTTTAAAATCACTCTGAATAAAATCGAGTGGTTGTTGCCCTACATCAAACTGGCAGATAAACCGAAAATCTAGCTACTCAACTACATCGCCAAGGATCCAGCCATATCCATGAGTTCTCGTTCTTGAGAAACGTACGTCTATCCGATGCTCCCATCAACAACGTGGCATATATGGTCAGTCAAGACATCGACGCAGCTTGAGAAGCCGAGATATGTCGTTCTAGGATTTCGAACTGCAAGGAGAAACGAGCCGCTTAGAAATGTCAGCGTATTTGATCATTGTCGGATCAGAGGTGTAAAACTCTTCCTCAACTCACAGTGCTATCCCTACGGAAATATAAATCTTGATATATCCAATAATCAATACGCCATTTTCTATGACATGTATGTTCGGTTTCAAATGGCCTACTACAACAAAGAAGCTGAGCCTTTGCTATCGAAGCGTGAATTTATAAACCGCGCCCCCCTTATCGCCATTGATTGCTCCAAGCAGAACGAAACATTAAAAACTGGACCTGTCGACATTCGATTCGAATTTGACTCTAGCATCGCGTTCCCCCCACACACTTCTGCCTACTGCATGATCTTGCATGACCGCATTGTTGAATACAATCCGATTAGTGGTACTGTAAAAAAATTCGTATAAGTCAATTTTGGAATAATAATATGTTCAATCAATATGGATATTGAAAATAATATGTATAATTTTACTCGTTAAAATTTAGAATAAGATAATTTAGAATAAAATCAGAAAACTAAATGTAACTGATGTGAAATAAAAAAATTGTTAAAAGCATTCAAAACGCCATTTTAAACCTCACTTCAGGGTTCATTTCCTGGAACTTTTTCAATAGATCGAGCGGGTTTTCACCCTATCCGATTTATATGCGGCTTTCCGGCGCCAAACAAGTCTGGACAGGAATTATTCTATGTGTGTGTGTGTGAACGTGTGTGTGTGTGTCAAATCCTATGAAAATAGCCATCTTGCGGCAAACCGCAAAAATTATCAACGTGGGGAGGGGGAGGGGGGGTAGCGCCGCGGATTTAGGGGGCAGGGAAGGGGGGGTAACGCCGCGGATTTGGGGGGGGGGGGTAGGGGGAAGCCATGCGGGAGCTAGCGGGGAGCTAGGGGGAAGCGCGCCATTGTGTGGTCCAGAACTGTCATATATACACTACTAGCCTATGATGCGGCACCGTTCCCGTGACCTGGGGTGAACTAGAATCTGGCGTGACAGAGTGACTAGAATTTGAATTCGCGACTGCTGTCTGACCCTCATCTGCCTTTTGAATTAATTTACGCCATTAGCTTAGTGCCGCGTGATAATCGTCCTCCACAGATTCCAGTTCCTCGTTATGCGTTTCTTGTGCGTCTAAACCCTCTTCTAGTAACTGCTCGTGTATTATGTCAATTATTCTAAATGCTCACAAAGAGCTTACAAAGGGATGGTTGGAGGTCTTCCAAAGCTTTAGTAGATTGGTGAGGGTTATAGCTACGGCTAGGCGGTGGATTTTATATAAAAGGTTAAGCAAATCCAATGAGATGTTACGTCCACTATCCGCTGAGGAATTGAAACTTGATCATGATAAGATAAACCGAGTGGAACAATCTTTCTTCTTCTTAAAAGAAATCGAAAATTCAAAGAACAATACCTCGATACCAAAGAAAAGCAAAATAGCTTGCCTGAATCCGTTTTTAGACACGCAAGGTATCCTTAGAGTGAACAATAGGCTAGAGGGTTGTTCATTTCTTACTTATGATGGAAAATTCCCAATAATCTTGGACAGATATAGTAATGTTTCAAAGATGTTGGTTAGAGATTATCACCTAATGTATTTACACGGTGGACCACAACTCATCTTATCGGCTATTAGTCGTAAGTATCAAATTCTCTGTGGGAAGAGGGAAGTTGAATCTGTTCTTTACAAATGCCTTTGATATTCAGGTCACTGCTTGTCACAGCTAATGGCACCCCTTCCATCAGATCGCTTGAACTTCGAATATCCATTTGCCACCACAGGCTTGGACTACGTAGGACCAATCAAAGTTACCCCTTCAAAAAGGAGAGGAGTATCAGCCAGCAAAGGGTACATCAGCATTTTCATATGTCTGGTTACAACAGCCATCCATGTGAAGATAGTTTCCGATATGCACGCTGAAACCTTTCTCGCTGCGTTTGACAGGTTTCATAACAGACGTAATTTTCCCCGCGCAATCTACAGTGACAATGGACTTACGTTTTATAGAGCTAAAAGGGAGATTGAAGAAATTTTTTCAGAATCCTCTCCTCAATTCACTAAAATTAGGGAATTTATAGGCAATCTTGGCATTTCATGGTCATTCTCCCCTCCATATGGCCCACATTTTGGTGGCATTTGGGAAGTGGCCGTAAAATCCTTTGAGCACCATTTTGAAAGGGAGGTGGGTCAATCGGCTCTCGCCTATGAGGAACTTTCAACTCTCGCAGCACAGATATAGGGATGTTTAAATTCACGCTCCTTGTGCACAATCAGCGTTGACAGCCGTGATCCGGTACCATTGACACCGAGTCACTTTCTGGTCGGACGTCCCTTGAGAACGCTACCACCACCTTCGGATAACTCTGACATCAATAAAACCCATACAAATAGGTGGTTGTTAATTGTAGCCATGAGAAATAGCTTCTGGGCTACATGGAAAAAGGAAGTGCTCCACCAATTAATGCAAACAAACAAGTGGCATTTTTCTCGGAGGAACCTAAAAATGGGTGATATTGTTATCCTGAAGGAGGAATCAACCCTCCCAAAGTATTGGCCGCTGAGTAGGGTCGAATCGGTCCATGCCAGCAGATCAGGGCTAGTGAAAGTAGATACAGTTAAAACTGAATCGAAAACGTTTACCAGACCTGTACATGAGCTGATTTACTCACCAACAGATCAGTAGGCTGAGGGGGTTTACCACTCTTTCCTGACCTGCTCTAACTCACTCGAATGACTTGAGCAATGCGCATATTAATAAAAATCTTGTTGAACCGAAAGGGCGCGATTCCGATGGGTATATGTAAAAAAAAAAAAATAGATATATTTATTGCCCTTCTTTCAGCCTAGATGTTAAGAATGAAATTATCATATGATTACAATGAACTCTTTCTGTTGTGTCCGAAGCAAAACTGGTTTATGTTGAAACTTTATCTCAATGGTAGAAGAGTTATTGTTGCACGTGTGTGCAAGGTGGGCAGTGTGTTCGCACATCGCGCGTTGTATCTGTCTCACGCGCTATAATAATCCTCAAGCGTGTGTGAGTGTGCACGAGTGTATGTGGCTGTTTACCGGAAAGGTGAGCTTCTAGCGAAAAAAGCATGAGCAGATCGTTCCGAATTGTGGAACTGTGCGAATTGCATTAACTCGGCCACTGTGCATCTTCAATTGTTGTATCAATAAACGGTAATTTCTGCAAGACATCTCGTCCTTATTTCGTGACACAGTGCATAAACTATCATCATCTCCATAAATAAACGACGATATAGTATGAAAGATTGACATTTGTTGATAATTTTCAAAATCGGCAGTTTAGACGAGAGAAATAATAATCCACAATATTCAGAGATTCGAAAAATTACACAGAGATCTTACAATATAGCTTTCGAGAAATACAAAATTACAAAAGAGTGAGAAAATCAGAGTTTGCAAAGTAACGGAATATACTAAATACACCACAATATAATGAAATCAGGAATAATACGCAGAACTTAAATTAACACAGAAATACGGTAATGTGGAAAGATAAAAAGAAAATAATAATAAGCAAAAATAATATAAAATTGCCAATAGCGATAGGACAGGTTCGGTAGTATTGAGCGGCTAATTCTACGGTCGATTATACTACGAGGAAATCGGTTTACGATACAACAGGCACAATATGAATGGAATATAATATTCAATACAAGAAATAAGATATTTTAAGCACTGATATTAGAGAAAATTGAGAAAAGGAAGATAAGGCCAATATGGCTCAAGATACGGTGGAAATTACGAAAGCAGACTGATAGAGAATTACAAATGAGCAAAGTAATTCACGAATACGAAAAAATTGATTATTCGGTAGTGATGAGGTCGCTTGGACACGGAATGACCTGATTATTGAAACCATGCAGTCACACGACGGCTTAATGCAACTGTAAGCCGTGAACCATGATTCAGGCAGTAATGCCATCACACGATGCAACCAAGAAATATGAATACCGTACAAAAAAAAATTAGAAATTGTGAGTAACTCCGTAACGACACAATACAAAGGCAGAACCCTTGCCTTAGCTGGTGTCTTCAGGCACGCGGCACTAAGTTCTATTCTATTTATACGTAATGATAGAACGGCGGAATAGAAGGAGGGTGATGAAAGTAGATGTACGAGGGGAGTTATCGATAGAAACACCTTCTTTACCGACCAAGCCGCCTATCGCATCCCAGACGCAAACCCTTGAAGGTTACCCCTAATCTCGTGAGATGAAACGTGCTCTGCCTTACCGACTTGAGGTTAAAAAGGTGCGACCTTACCAACACTTGTACCGGTCGACGGTAAAAATCTCACTGTTTTACCAACAATTCTTATATGTCGGAGGTCAAAATCGTGCTGTTTTACGGACAGTCTTACCGACCGTAGGTCAAAGTCTTTATGTAGTGCTCGTCTGCCAACGGTAAAGGGTGCAGCGGGGGCGAGAACTTTTTTACCGTCGCGCATTCTCTTCCCACAATAGCACTGCTAATGTGTAACATTACCCACTTCAAATTCCTTTCCCACGGTAGGATTTATAATGTGTAACATCAACCACCCCACATTCCTTTCCCACGTTATCAACCACAAGACATTCCGAAATTGATAGTTCTGAGAATTGTTTTTTATCCACTCGGATATCGCTGATGTGTAACATCAACCACCTCACATTCCTTTCTCACGTTATCAATCACGTGACATTCCAAAATTAATGGTTCTAAGAATTGTTTTTTACTTACTCTGATGCCGGTTTGATATCAACCACGTGACATTCTTCTTGGCTTGTAACTGTCATGTGAACTCTACGATGAATTTTTAACGGATCAGTCAAGGCCAGAGTGCAAGGTCGACCGATAGCTGCGGTACATTCAGAGACAAGAATCTGCGCTGTTGAGTTACTATCGCTATACAAATGCTAAAAGGTGCGCGCGCATACACAAACGTAAATCTGTAACATCTAACCAGGTCCACCGTCTGTATGAAATGGGTTAGTACATCAAACTTGTACATCAGTCAGACTACTATTCTTATCAGACGAAAGCCTCAGAATCGTAATAATACGTGATAACAAATTCACCGGCGAAGAAATAATTATTGGATTTAGCAACGCGATGTCAGGGTTTTCGCTACAAGATCTTCGATAGCTCGTTGAGTGTGTCCGGAAAGCTCGTGTGCAACCGCACAGACTACACAAGATATATTTTTAGGACGAAACATCAATCCGTACTTTTCAAAAATGGCAAAACGAAGTGATTGCAATATTATCGGACATCGAACCAGATGACGATGAACGCGAAGCCGATTTGATCGAGTGTCGTCACATTGACGAGGAGTAAGAAAGAAACCGAACCGTACACATCTAATGTTATCCACACAATCGAAGACACATCATTTCGGTGGCTTCTAGAAGTTTTTCAAGGATTCTGTGTTGGAGGAATATGGCTGTAAAAGTTTGAATTTCAGGTCAGAAAGATAGTCTTGCATCTTCAGCTCTCATGATGAGAACTTCAAACAAAGCAGAATTCAAACAGCGAATCGATCTGTTCTTAAAAAATATTCACGACTTGAAAACCGTTATTAACCAGAAGTCAGAATTCAAAAAAGTGACAAAAAAGTTCGCTAATCTAAATTTATTAAGAAACACATAACTATTAAACATTAAAAAAAAAAAATGGATTTCGCAAAACTCAACAAAGTTGCAAGCATGAACGAATTTCTGCGACGAAGAAATTGACGGAGCTGGAAATTTTTCAAAATCTACAAAGTCACCAACATTCGACAAGTCCAAACGAGGTTTGGGCAGCGTGTCGTCACAGACCTGAACAACGAATTCAGCGTATTCTTACCGGCGCGGATTGTGCGACTGCTGAACGAGGACGAGACCCAATATCAGAAATGCGTGCAAACGATGGAGGAGGAGCGGTTGCTCTTGCAGTATCTGGACGGTCAGTACGGTCAAATTGAATTCAAAGATGCGTCGACTCTCGCCTAATTTGTACACTGCACTTGGACAACGTGTGCAGCGTCTCCAATTATTCTACGTTGCACAACCTTTAAGAAAATTGTATACATTCTTTAACAAGGCTTAGTATTTTATACCTTTTAATAGTACGACGTTCAATATTGTATAAAAAAATATCAAAAAAAAATATATGTATTTGTCACTCAGCGCTAAACCATCCTGCCCACCTTAAACCCAACAAATTGTTGGTAACAGCAATTCGAATCGACTTTTACAATCTAAGAAAGTGCTATTTTGAACACCGATGAGCAAAGACGAAGGTTTTATAAGCTACGTTTTGAACCTCATAACTGTAACGTGAACTGTACGATGAGATTTCAGCGGACTCAGTCAAGGATAGAGTGCAAGGTCGACCAACATCTGAGTAAGCGTACCTTCAAAGCCGCAAGTCCTACGGAGTTGGGTTACTATCGCTCTACAATGCAAAACATGATGACGTTGGTGTACAGATTAGTCCAGAATGAGATGAAAGGTTGATACGCAGTTGAGATTTCGTTTGTCAAGTTTTTATTAATTTTATAAAAAAACTATTAAATATAATATATAGATTTATATGGTTTCTCAACAAAATTTTGCGAAAGGTTTCAACGATTGGAGAAAAGACGAGAATTATCACAACGATCCGACTCTTGAAAGTGCAGAAAAATTCAAACTTCTTCAGAAAACGGATGGAGGTACGCGGTCGACGAAAATAATACCGGGAGTCGTCAAGTTTCGACTTGACGTTGAGCGGCCTGCGGTCAAAGGATTTCGGTGCGACGTCAAATTCTGGAAGTTTCTGAAATTCTGAATTATAAACGGTGGGTATTGATGATAAAAAAAAAATATATATTTTATTGGAAAAACTTAAATTAGTGAGTACGAGAGAGAATCAAAATACGATTTCGTTCAAGAATCTGTTCTATGCGACGTTGAATTCTGGAAGTTTCTGAAATAAAGTCTTCACTGATAGCATAGAGGTTGTGAATCAAAAACTGGTCGTGAAACAATGACTATAAGATCTGGTATTTATTTATTTAAGGAAATTGAACATCGGTTTCGTGCAGCCAGATATCCCCTGACTCGTCATAACTTTAATATATCAAAGTGGCGTTAAAGGTAAAAAAGGTTTCAACACCATGAACCACGATGTCCAGTCGTGAAACAAGGTTGACAAGCTCCGTTATTTGTCCATCGTCGGGCCGTCTCTCGCTGTTGTGATGAATAGATATCCGGCGTATATTTGGTAAATCCGGTTCCGGAAACACCACATCGTGTGGCGACGGCTCCGGACTTGGCGGCAAATTGAAATAAACCGGACCCGTTATATTAATACACAACATTCGGTCTGTCGTTCGATGCGATGTTAAATTGTACAGGGATCGAGCTCGAGCTTCCCACCGACATTGATATGATTATTAGGGGTGTGCGAATAATTCGAACTTACGAATTATTCGTTCCGAATCGAATATTAATATTCGATTCGAAACTCGAATCGAATAATTCGAAAATTCGAATTATTCGAAAGTTCCCGAATAATTCGAAAAATTTCGAATAATTCGAATTTTTTCCGAATTATTCGCGAATTATTATATAATTAGCAAATTTTCGAATATTTTGAATTCGGAGTTTGTTATGTTCAATATTCAAATAAGAAATTAACAATTAATATACATTTTATTTAAACCATTAAACATAATCACACAAATAGAACAATTAGTATGAAAATTTGCTACAAATTTTTGTTCAAAAATAATAAATACGATACTGAATCTGGTGATAATGAAGTTCGTTTATCAGATACAATATCACCAGCAGTGGAAAATAATCTTTCACTTTCAGCAGAAGTACAAGGTACTCCTAAATATCTTCTCGCCATAAGTGATAATCGGGGATATTTATTTTTTTCTTGTCGCCACTAGGGGTGTGCGAATAATTCGAACTTACGAATTATTCGTTCCGAATCGAATATTAATATTCGATTCGAAACTCGAATCGAATAATTCGAAAATTCGAATTATTCGAAAGTTCCCGAAAAATTTCGAATAATTCGAAAAGTTTCGAATAATTCGAAAAATTCGAGTTATTCGATTCGAATTTCGAATCGAATAGTCATATTCGATTCGATTCGATTCGAACGATATTCGCACACCCCTAATGATTATGTTTATCGAAAAAGGTATTCAAGGTGGTATGCACAGTGCTCGAGCAGATACGAAAAGGCTAACAACAGTTACATGGGGGAGGCATTCGATCCACAAGTCGAAGAATCTTATGTCATATACTTTGACGTTAATAATTTGTACGGTGCGGCTATGAGCTTTGCTCAGTAGGGGTGTGCGAATAATTCGAACTTACGAATTATTCGTTCCGAATCGAATATTTATATTCGATTCGAAACTCGAATCGAACAATTCGAAAATTCGAATTATTCGAAAGTTCCCGAATAATTCGAATAATTCGAATTTTTTCCGAATTATTCGCGAATTATTATATAATTAGCAAATTTTCGAATATTTTGAATTCGGAGTTTGTTATGTTCAATATTCAAATAAGAAATTAACAATTAATATACATTTTATTTAAACTATTAAATATAATTACACAAATAGAACAATTAGTATGAAAAGTTGCTACAAATTTTTGTTCAAAAATAATAAATACGATACTGAATCTGGTGATAATGAAGTTCGTTTATCAGATACAATATCACCAGCAGTGGAAAATAATCTTTCACTTTCAGCAGAAGTACAAGGTACTCCTAAATATCCTCTTGCCGTAAGTGATAATCGGGGATATTCATTTTTTTCTTGTCGCCACCAAATAAGTGGATCTTGCTGAGGATTTATCAAACCACAGTTTAGATACACCACCATTTCCTGCAATATTTCATTACGCAAAGTCTCTAAATTTTTTTCTCGTGCGTTAATTGTTGGTCGTTTCATGAAACTCCAAAATCCCGAATACTGATTTCCACTATCTGAAATTTATTCGAAATTTTTCGAATTATTCGTCGAATTTCGAATAATTCGAAAATTCGAGTTATTCGAATAGTAATATTCGATTCGATTCGATTCGAACGATATTCGCACACCCCTATTGCTCAGCCGTGTAATTCCTTTGAATGGGTGTCAGGTTTCAGAGAGTGCGACGTTCCTACCATCTCGGACGTTACGGAGTTGAGTTACATGCTGGAGGTAGATTTGGAATATCCTGCGGAACTGCATAAAACTCGTAAAGATTTATCATTGTGTCCGGAGCACTGTGTACCTCCGATTTCGAACAATAAACAGCCGAAATTGACGACCAAGTTACTTTTCAAGAAAAACTACGTTGTTCACTATAGCTATTTTTTGGAACAATGCTTACAATTAGGCTTAAAATTACTCAAAATTCACAGAGTTCTCAAATTCAGGCAAACCCCGTAGCTCAAAAAATACATGGATTAGAATACCGATTTGCGGAAAAAATCTCACAACGAATTCGAGAAAAATTTTTACAAACTGATGAACAACGCAGTTTTTTGGCGACACAATGGAAAATGTTAGGAAGTACAGCGGTGTCAGGCTGATCACGAAATGGGATAGAAGATACGGTGCTAGAGCTACAATACCCAAACCTAATTTTCACAGCTGCATCGTTTTCGACAAAGAGATAATTATCCTCGAAATGTGTAAGACGAAAGTCAAGTTGAATAAACTATTGTATGCAGGTTTCTCCATCCTGGATCTGTCTAAAACATATATCTACGATTTTCATTACAAATATATTGAACGGAAATTTGTCGACCGAACATAATTCATGTATACGAATACCGACAGTTTGATTTACAACTTCACCGTCCCCGACATGTACGAACATATGAAGGAGGACTTGCATAAATTCGATACGTCTGATTATTCGCCTAACAACGCTTATGGAATGCCTCGAGCGAACAAAAACGTTCTCGGCTTGATGAGAGACGAGAATAACGGGTTAATCATGTTGGAATTTGTAGCATTCAGAGCAAAAATGTACGCATTCCGATTCTTGGGGGATGAGGAAGACAACAAACGTGCCAAAAGTGTAAGAGGATCAGCGTTGAGAAAAATAACTTCTAACGATTATTTGGAATGTGTTTTGAACCGTGAAAATTTGTCTACAAATCAGCATTTGATATTGAGTCGAAAGCACGAGGTATACACCGTAGAACATCAGAAAGTGGCACTAAGCTGGAATGACGACAAGCGGATCGTGTTTCAAAACACAACCGACACGCTTCCGTGGGGCTACAAGCCTGCACCTCAGCTTTGTAATTTATAACTGTACTATGATGTATAAAATATTATCATATAGGATAGTGTATAAGAACGCTCAGAAATACAAAAAATTGTACAACGATGCATATGTCTGTTGATTGTCTAAAAAATGAAGATGCATACTTGTGATGTATCGGGTATAAAATAAAGAGGCATATACGTTTTCTACAAAAATTCATTTATTTAATGTTAACCCTTTGTACCCGTCACGTAGAGAGAATCTCTCACGCTCATTTTAAAACTTTTTTTTCTCTATAATTTCAAATGGAATGACCATTTGAAAATTTTTGTACCTTTACTGAATTTTATGCTTTACATGATAGTCAATAAAACTTTTTTAAAAACTCAAAAGTATAAAGCAAAAAAAAATATTTATTGACAGCTGTGAGAATTTCTCTCATCACTTCAGTCAAGTCGTTGATAAGAAAAACCTCGATTCGGATGGCTTCGTTATACTCCAGTTATTTCCGTAGTTTCCAGTGGCCATATTTGAAATTATATATAGATATATAAATATTCCATGTCACTCCGTATTTTCTATGCTGTTGTAGTTATTGTTTTATTATTTTGAAATTAAAAAAATGTGATAACTAAGTATTATTATAAATTGATTTTGAATACCAATATCTTCTTTAAGTATTAAATAAGTAAGTAAATTTTTAAATTTATTTTTTCATCTGAATGAATTATTTTGTAAACATGTAACCATATGTAACCTACAAAGATATGTTTATGATTTTTTATGAATAATAAGAATTTTTAAATACTCTATTGTACAAAAAATATTGAATACTGCAATTATAGGAATATAAAAACATAATTCATTAAGTTGTTTTCGCTTTTTATCGAAATCAAATAAAAAATTTTTGTATTTTCTGTACTCATATTTATTGATACAGTTCATGCATTAAATTAAAAAAATTAATTTTTTTGTATCGACAGGTACAGGGTTAAGAAACATGAGTCGATTATCCAACGATGAACTAACCGAGGAGGAAAGTCTTTCCGATCTGGATATTATGTCTGATGATGGCTCAGAACATAGTGAGCATAATTCAGATACAGAACAATCAGCAGCAGACTCCGATAATGACAGTGATACAGATGACAACAACAATTACTCGGCAAAAAATCAAGCTGTCAATACTGAATATGTTCTCGGCAAAGATAAAAGTACTAGGTGGTTTCGTGATTCACCCAATTCAAAGATTCGGACTCAACGACAAAATATTGTTACTGGTTTATCTGGGCCTACAAAACTAGCAAAAAATGCAAAAACACCAAAAGATTGTTGGGATTCACTTTTACCGGCTGAAACTATCGAACAAATTGTTGTTTATACCAACATTTTTTTGGAAAAATTGCGCTTGTCGAAGAAAAAGAAAGTTGATATTCAACCAACGTCTTGTGTAGAAATTAATGCTATGATCGGATTGTTATATATGCTTGGTGTTCACAAGGATTCTCGTGTTAATTTGAAAGAGCTTTAGTCTACTGATGGGACAGCTCCTGATTGTTATCGTGCTGTAATGTCTAGGTCTCGATTCTGTAACTTGTTATCAGCATTAAAATTTGATGATATTAATGACCGCGAGCTACGCAAAAAGTTGGACAATTTAGCACCAATTAGAGAATTCTCGGATAGTTTCATCAAGCGTTGCCAGCAAAATTATACTTCAGATGCTTATTTGACCATTGATGAAATGCTTCAAGCTTTCCGTGGTAGTTGTAAATTTCGCCAATATATCGCGAATAAGCCTGCACGATATGGAATAAAAATTTATTCCATGGCTGACTCTAAACGATTTTACACGTACATTATGGAAATTTATTGCGGCAACAGCCACCAGGTCCATATGTAAGATCTAACTCAGCAATTGATGTTGTCAAAAGACTAACTGCTCCTGTACTTAATACCGGAAGAAATATCACATGTAATAATTACTTTACCTCTGTACCTCTGGCTAATTATTTGTTGAAAAACAAAACAACTATAGTTGGAACGATTCGACGCAACAAGCGTGAACTCCCACGGGAATTGTTAGAAATTAAAAATCGAAGTATTTGTAGCAGTAAATTTGTATTTACAGACAGTAGCGTATTAGTTTCGTACATTCCGAAAAAATCAAAAAATGTTTTGATGTATTCCACTATGCATAATTCTGCTGGTATTGACAAGAGTACTGGAGAAAAAATGAAGCCGGAGATAATCACCTTTTATAATAAGACAAAAGCTGGCGTAGATGTTGTTGATCAGCTTCAAGGAGATTACGACGTTGCTCGTGACACGCGTCGATGGCCAATGGTTGTATTTTACGCAATTTTGAATATTGCCGGGATTAACTCACGAATTATTTACGAAGAAAATGTGGGTGAGAAAATTGTTCGAGGAAACTATTTACGACAGCTATTTTTTCAACTAGTGGAACCATAGTTGATCCTTCGTAGTCAGTTGCCTAATTTAAAGTTAGAATTACGATTGCTGATTTTAAAAATTGGTAATATTAAACCTGAAAAACCAACTCATGACTCCAGTCGTCGTTTGTGCTGTTATTGTCCACGCAGAGCTAACAGTTACACAACTAAAAGTTGCTCATCTTGCAATACACCACTTTGCAATCAACATACAGTGAGATATTGTACCGATTGTGATTCAAATCTGATTTCCAAGGATGACTTATAATTTATATTTTAGGTAAAAATGCAATATTGTTTAAATCTGGTCACTTTCACCAAAAAATTATACGTAATTACCACAGAATATTGCTAAGTACTTGAAATGTCACAATGTTTAAAACATTGTGGTTATTTTCTGACAAACTGTTGGAATTAAATTTTAATTATATGACTTTAAACCTGATATTATTACAGTTATAGATAAAAAATTATAATTTAATTTCAATTTATAAAGAAAAACTTGTACGTCAACTCAATTTCTATTTATGGAGCGCAATTTTCTTTAACAAATTATTTGTTTGTTTATGTCATCGGAATTTTTTTTTTCTAAAGATGACTTAGAACTAAGTACGTAAATGGAAATGTGATATTACATAAACTTCGTCATTTTTACTGAAGAGCTATGGTTAATTTTAAAAATATATTGCTTGATACTTAAAACGTTACAATGTTTGAAACATTGTGTTTATCTTCTGACTAAAATTTATTTATTTATTATTGATAATATTCAGCGTAATTTTAAACTAATAAACATTAATAATTATTATTTTGAATAAATAAATTATTTATTTATTAAAAAACTAACTTACGGCGAATGCTTCCAAATTAATCATCACTAGTGTTTTGAAAGTATGTTACTATCAATTTGTTTGAATACAATAAATTTATTGCATGAATAACAAATTTTGTGATTCTCATTTTCTAACCCGGAATGATATAGTTTTTTATTTAGTAACATTAGAAATAATCATTTTTTATTAAGAAAAACAAAATACTACAATGAAATATACTAGAATTATAACTTCACATTAGTTTATCAAATTTAAAATTTCGCACTTCGCGCCTGCGCAAATTCTAAATTTCGCTCTTGGCGCTTGCGCAATAGCGTGAGATTTTCTCTCATCACAAGGATCACGACTGTCATACGAAAGACACCTGGTACGAAGGGTTAAAAGTCCGATTCGTTTATCCAACTGTTGTGTGTATTGTCAAAACCTAACGACACGTTTTATAAATCCTTAAACCTAAATTACCTGAATCGTTTTTAAAGTAATTAATCTTAACACTCCTCCTCAAATACTTTCCCTCGCAATCGTTTAAAGATATTGGCCATCTGTTCAGCGCTTTTGGATGTAAAATAGCACGATGCGCACATTTTAAATTACTATCTGACATTTTGTTCAATTTCTGCAACGATGGACAATCGAAATCCATCAAATCAACGACTTCAACTTTTTCACTCAGAATTTTCTAAACTTGCAACGTCAACTGTTGTAGCATCACGCAACGACACGCGTTCGACGATGAAATTTTCTTCCAAAAAACCCTGTTCATTCCACTACTGTGAAATTATTCGTATATTCGTAATTGTTTAAAAATCGTACTAGACAAAGATTTTTGTTAAGATATCGGCTATCTGAACAGCGCTTTTGGATGTAATATAGCATGATGCGCACAGTTCGAATTGATTTCTGACATTTTGTTCAATTTCTGCAACGATGGACAATCGAAATCCATCAAATCAAAGACTTCAAGTTTTTCACCAAGAATTTTCTAAACTTTTTACGCTTACTGTTGAAGTATCACGCAGCGACACGCGTTCGATGGTGGAATTTTTTTTCAAAAACCCTATTGATTCCACTACTGTGAAATTATTCGTATATTACCATATGATACACTACTACTAATACTACCACTATTAAACTGTCTGTCGTTGGTTGATCATTAAAGAGATCTGAAACAAAGAAAACACATATTTAATGTATTTTCTAAAAAAAATCAGAAAACCTAGAACTACGAAAATTTACATATTGCATATTTACATGCTCTCATGGATGCGAGGTACGTAAAATATCTTCTGGGTAATAGAACACCACTGTCTGCCGTTGGGTTCATCTCCAGAATTGCTCTTTATCGGTATAGCCCACGCGTACTTTGAAAAGATATCAATGACTGGAGCACGTACTTGTAGCCTTTGTTTTGTCCAGCGTATGACATCATAACAACAAGGTCCGCCTGCTAGGTCGGGTAATTCCGGGATGCAGGCTTATGTAGTTCCGTCACCAGTGTTTGCTTTTCCTCGTTCATATTCCAACGCTCTTAGTCTGGTGTCCAATTTAGAAATGAATTTAGCGTTTCGAATCGACAGGTCTCTGCCAAAGAAAACACATATTGAATGTAATGTCTGAAAAAGTTAAGAAACCTATAATTATGAAAATTGACAAATTGCATTTTTAGATGTTGTCATGAATGCGAGTTACGTAAGATATCGTCTGGGTAATAGACCACCACTGTCTGCCGTTGGTTGAGCATTAAAGAGATCCGAAATAAAAAAAAAACATATTTAAAATACTTTCTAATAAATTTAGGAAACCTAGAATTATGAAAATTTACAAATTGCATATTTACACGCTCTCATGTATGCGAGTTGCGTAAGACATCTTCTGGGTAGTAGACTATCTTTTCCTTCTGACAGTACAATTCCAGAAGATGTTTGCAGAGGCCACATCGATGCGTTTGCAGCTTTTCTTGGACACGACGACATCGCACGCAGGACCGTAGATTCTCGATGCAAGAGAACGGTATTTTTTCGTGTTTCGGAAACGGTGCTCTCTCATCGAGACTCTTATCCCTCCTCCCGCGCACAGTTCACGCAATACACACCCTGTGACCCCCTCGAATACAAGACCCTACGGCAGACAGTGGTGGTATAGAACCGATTTCGGATGTCGCGTTCACGATCCGCCCAGCGGATCCGTAGCGGAACAACCGATCCAGCAATCCGTACGATGTCAAAAATTGCTGGCGGTGTTATCGAACAAACGAGCCATGCAAGCTGAAAAAAAATTATTTTCTGAGCTAAATGATCTGATATATACATATATAGTTTTTTCAAAAAATAAACAATCTTACTTTTGTCCAATTGTTACGCCATTACGATGTTTCTGTGTTTTAGAGTTGGTACGTAAAGTTGGTACGTAAAATTGGTGTTCTGCTAATAAAAAAACGGAAAACACACAGACAAGTTAGACAATTGTTTGAACCATGAAAGTATAATCTATAAGTTGTATGAAAAAGAACTTTTCAACTGCACTGATTTTTGTCACCCACCTGCACTCCTCGCTGGATCTAGAGCAACTGATTTTTTCTGGGCACCACTTTTCGATAAGCATCTTCCTATGTTTAGTCCACTTGAACTCAACACCATAGGCAAAGTAAACCATCCCCCCTAACGCTCTTGGAGAACGCTATCCACTCGAGTTTCTTGCGATTAGCTCACTACCACAGTTCCTCGTATGTGAGACGTGTGAAAATTCTTCTTCAAGAACTGTCTCACCATCTTACGCGCTGCACTTTCGTTCGTGAAATATCTAGAAATTTTCATCAAAGAATATCGCATACGGTTGTCCGCGAATTTTCGACAATGCGTGAGTCAGGCTGTTGTTGCTTGCCCACAAAAGGGACCGTGCCAGCCTAGAGCGGTCCTTCTGAAGCAAGTCTTGCAACTATAGCTTTGACAAGTATGTGCGATTGAAAGAAGAAGAAACAAACAAGGATTCTGAAAAGTGCTTGAAAATTGATAAGAATCATGAACACGGCGCTTAAAATTTTATCTGAGAAATCTTCACCGACAGAAATTCAAAAGTGGTTTCGATTTGGAACTCAAAATACCAGACGTGTTGACTAAAGTAGTAAATTTCCAAGAAAATGACTCTGGCTGACCGTTAATTGAAATAATGAATTTGATTGTGAATATTAACAAGTACGTACTAGTACCAGGAGGTGTGTTCACATACATACCATTCCCTAAGGATATTCGTGATAAGAAGGATGTCGTCAACATTCGTAACAGCGACTCATATTGCTTTCTTTGGTCGGTCAATGCAGCTCCGTTCCCAGCCGACAACAACTACCCCAACGCGACCAGCTCGTACCCACATTTCAACCTAGTCCTATGGTATGATGGTATAAAGTTTCCTATGTCTCTAGGTCAAAATTCGTAAATATCGGGGGCGGTGAAGTGGTATATTAAACTATCCATGTCGGTATACATTAATTTTACCTAATGTCCAAATTTCGTTTCAACGAAATTATAATGGAAATTGTGCATAAAGGATTTTAAAAGATCTAAAATGAAGAAGCCTCCGTACATTGGTTTGTTCAGTTTGACTCTCGTTTTCACGCGTTTCAACTATTATCATATTTTCATTGAAGATTGTACAGCTGTGGAAATTTGGTTTGGCTATAGTATCTCTAGCACCGTACCTTCCACCCCATTCCGTAATCAATCTAACATCTCTGTATTTCCGAACGTTCTCCATTGTCTTACCAAAAAACAGCGTTGTTCATTGATTTATAAAAAATTTTCTCGAATTCAATGTTTGTTTTTTTTCTCAAATTTGTATCTGAATCTATGTATTTTTCAAACCACGCTGTTTTTCTGAACTTAAGAACTCGATGAATTTTGACTAATCTTAAACCCAACTCTAAACATTGTTTTAAAACGCGATAATGAATAACGTAGTTTTGCTTGGTAAGTAATTTGACCGTGAATTTAGGTTCCAATGCTTTAATCAGAAAATGCGATTTGTAACCTGACAGATTATGGAACATCACCAGGATAGTATGTGAGTTCTGATCTGTAAGTGAGTCCAACATCTATCATATAACCAAGTACGACCATACGGAAAATTTTGTTGAGAAGCCGAGTATTTTGACTTCCGACTATTATCCATTTTTGAATTTCTGCTGTTGATGATGATGATTTGCCCAACGTGCGAGGCTGGCCGTTTGCGTGGAGCGGTATGCACCAGAACAATCACATGAATCGAGATAACGACATTCGGTGAACATGGGGACCACCCTACGATATCGCATTTTCACGTTTGCAAAATATAAACACAAGGGTTCACTATATAAGACTGCAAGTCCTGGACCAGCTCATTCACAATCAAACTCCGGTGATATTCATTGTGCCTCCGAATGAAAGAGAAAATTGGCAGTCAAACTCCGGTGATATTCATTGTGTTTCCGAATATAAGAGAAAATTGGCAGTCAAACTCCGGTAATATTCATTGTGTCTCCGAATGGAAGAGAAAATTAACAGTCAAACTCCAGTGATATTCATTGTGTTTCTGAATAGAAGAGAAAATTGGCAGTCAAACTCCGGTGATATTCATTGTGCCTCCGAATAAAAGAGAAAACGGTAAGTCCTTACACCAATTGCTACCTGACGTAAATTTATTCAATTTATCACACTCCTTTACTTCTTTTGTTCGAAAATATTAGATATATTTCGAACTATTCAGGAAACTTCAGGAGATTTGAAAAACATTTACAACTACTTACAAACTCCGAACTCAGGTTGATAGCTTTCGAATTCGTTTCTCACCTTAACATTTTTCAACTACAGAAACATCTTCAAATTTTTTGAATATACCCTTTTACTTTTTTGATGAACGTCATGTTTCAACGTACTCGTCTTTTAAATTCAAATTTGTTTTTCCCCAGACCATGGTACCCAACGTATTCAACTTGCCGCCAAGTCCGGAGCCGTCGCCACACGATGTGGTGTTTCCGGAACCGGATTTACCAAATATACGCCGGATATCTATTCATCACAACAGCGAGAGACGGCCCGACGATGGACAAATAACGGAGCTTGTCAACCTTGTTTCACGACTGGACATCGTGGTTCATGGTGTTGAAACCTTTTTTACCTTTAACGCCACTTTGATATATTAAAGTTATGACGAGTCAGGGGATATCTGGCTGCACGAAACCGATGTTCAATTTCCTTAAATAAATAAATACCAGATCTTATAGTCATTGTTTCACGACCAGTTTTTGATTCACAACCTCTATGCTATCAGTGAAGACTTTATTTCAGAAACTTCCAGAATTCAACGTCGCATAGAACAGATTCTTGAACGAAATCGTATTTTGATTCTCTCTCGTACTCACTAATTTAAGTTTTTCCAATAAAATATATATTTTTTTTTTATCATCAATACCCACCGTTTATAATTCAGAATTTCAGAAACTTCCAGAATTTGACGTCGCACCGAAATCCTTTGACCGCAGGCCGCTCAACGTCAAGTCGAAACTTGACGACTCCCGGTATTATTTTCGTCGACCGCGTACCTCCATCCGTTTTCTGAAGAAGTTTGAATTTTTCTGCACTTTCAAGAGTCGGATCGTTGTGATAATTCTCGTCTTTTCTCCAATCGTTGAAACCTTTCGCAAAATTTTGTTGAGAAACCATATAAATCTATATATTATATTTAATAGTTTTTTTATAAAATTAATAAAAACTTGACAAACGAAATCTCAACTGCGTATCAACCTTTCATCTCATTCTGGACTAATCTGTACACCAACGTCATCATGTTTTGCATTGTAGAGCGATAGTAACCCAACTCCGTAGGACTTGCGGCTTTGAAGGTACGCTTACTCAGATGTTGGTCGACCTTGCACTCTATCCTTGACTGAGTCCGCTGAAATCTCATCGTACAGTTCACGTTACAGTTATGAGGTTCAAAACGTAGCTTATAAAACCTTCGTCTTTGCTCATCGGTGTTCAAAATAGCACTTTCTTAGATTGTAAAAGTCGATTCGAATTGCTGTTACCAACAATTTGTTGGGTTTAAGGTGGGCAGGATGGTTTAGCGCTGAGTGACAAATACATATATTTTTTTTTGATATTTTTTTATACAATATTGAACGTCGTACTATTAAAAGGTATAAAATACTAAGCCTTGTTAAAGAATGTATACAATTTTCTTAAAGGTTGTGCAACGTAGAATAATTGGAGACGCTGCACACGTTGTCCAAGTGCAGTGTACAAATTAGGCGAGAGTCGACGCATCTTTGAATTCAATTTGACCGTACTGACCGTCCAGATACTGCAAGAGCAACCGCTCCTCCTCCATCGTTTGCACGCATTTCTGATATTGGGTCTCGTCCTCGTTCAGCAGTCGCACAATCCGCGCCGGTAAGAATACGCTGAATTCGTTGTTCAGGTCTGTGACGACACGCTGCCCAAACCTCGTTTGGACTTGTCGAATGTTGGTGACTTTGTAGATTTTGAAAAATTTCCAGCTCCGTCAATTTCTTCGTCGCAGAAATTCGTTCATGCTTGCAACTTTGTTGAGTTTTGCGAAATCCATTTTTTTTTTTTAATGTTTAATAGTTATGTGTTTCTTAATAAATTTAGATTAGCGAACTTTTTTGTCACTTTTTTGAATTCTGACTTCTGGTTAATAACGGTTTTCAAGTCGTGAATATTTTTTAAGAACAGATCGATTCGCTGTTTGAATTCTGCTTTGTTTGAAGTTCTCATCATGAGAGCTGAAGATGCAAGACTATCTTTCTGACCTGAAATTCAAACTTTTACAGCCATATTCCTCCAACACAGAATCCTTGAAAAACTTCTAGAAGCCACCGAAATGATGTGTCTTCGATTGTGTGGATAACATTAGATGTGTACGGTTCGGTTTCTTTCTTACTCCTCGTCAATGTGACGACACTCGATCAAATCGGCTTCGCGTTCATCGTCATCTGGTTCGATGTCCGATAATATTGCAATCACTTCGTTTTGCCATTTTTGAAAAGTACGGATTGATGTTTTGTCCTGAAAATATATCTTGTGTAGTCTGTGCGGTTGCACACGAGCTCTCCGGACACACTCAACGAGCTATCGAGTTTTGAGGTGGCTTCCACGCCTCGGGGGTGAAGCAATTAACTCGAGCAAGTGATATTCCGGGAGCCTTTAATTAGTCTTCAATTATGACCGTCACACTTCTTTGAAATTTAAGGGATCGTCTCAGTGTGACACTCCGAAAAATCACTGATTTTCGCGAATTTTTTTTTTAATGTTCACATAAACTAATCGGTCCGGTTTTTTTTTCATAAATAAATACGTTTATGAAGAATACAAAATGATTTTTTTTAAGTTTATTTATTGAGTGCATCATTGTTGTATAAATTGTTGTAATTTCACGTGAAAAAAAAAGGTGCTGCACGGTTTCCACGATGACGGCCGCAATTTTGATCTGAAAAAAAAATTTCAAAAAGATTATTGATCTGTAGGAAAGTCGCTATCGCGCTATGGAGGGTTTTTTTTTTTTTTTTCTAATTTGACAAAATGGCGGCGGTTTGAACAAAAAGTGTCGAATGTGGCCCTTTTTTTCGACAGTTTTTCGTAAAAAAAAATAGGAAGTTTTCAAAAAAAAAAAAAAAAGCTTCCATAGCGCGATAAAGAATGACGTTTAAAATGTTCTCCCGAAATTGGAACTAGATATCTTCAAAACTCTTTCTTTGAGAGTGGAAACCGTTTTGAAAAACACCATTCTGAGAAAAACGCGTTCAAAGATTGAAGTTGGAAAAGTTTATATAAATCGTTTACTTACGATCAATCGGCGATGCCAGGTCTCGATTTTTTTCTTGGCGGTTTCTCTCGTACGTCTATCCGTGGTGGATGTCAAAAACGAACTGAAATGCCTGGACAGTTTAGTCTGCAAGGTTATAGAACCTAAGCACCTTAGTACTCGCGCAGGTAGAAAACCCGTTCCCTTTCTACAAGAAACGCTGTAGCGACCGTAATAATTTGAATTTCGATTTAAAAATTTGAGAGAATGTTTAGAACAGTGTATACTATACGATAATGCAAAAAAAAAAAAAAACAATTTTTTGAAAATTTCACACTGAGACGATCCCTTAACCTCTTTCCCGTTTTTTTTCACGTCTGGCTTATATCGAGCTGGCACCGCCACAGGTGTTTTTTGAAAAACGCCGAGCAAATAATTCAGAGATGAGGAACTCCAAGAGCCTTTAATTAGCCTTTAATTATGACCCTCACAGTTCTCCGAAATTTTACGTGTTTGCCGTTTTTTTCGATGTGGCGGTTCCAGGTTTATGTCGAGCTGGCACCGCCACAGGTTTCTTTTGAAAAACGGGGAGCATTTAATTCAAAAATAGAGCATTTACTCAGCTTCCAATTAGCTTTCAATTATTTCATAGGAGATTTTTCGATTTTCGAATGTGGCGGTTCCATGCTCTATTAACTTGGAACCCGCCGATGACCAAATGAGATCAAAATTTGCTCAACATATTGTGCTCGTTTTGTGCTGTTTTGTACCGCAAAAAAAAAGTTTTGTCCTATTAGTATTCTCAAAATATGCAAGAAATTAGGAGCGGGTTCCAACTTAATGTTAAGTTAGAACCCGCAAGGTTGGAAGACACTCAACATTATGTACTTGTTTTGTGCTATTTTGTGCCACCCAAATAACGTTTTGTACCCTCGTCATTACCGAGATATATGCCTCCGACGAGGTATGCAAACGGCCCAACGAGTTCGGGTGGTACGGAACTTGAAGCATTCGTTTTGTGCTATTTTGTGCCACCCAAATGACGTTTTGTACCCTCGTCATTAACGAGATATATGCCTCCGACGAGGTATGCAAACGGCCCAACGAGTTCGGGTGGTACGGAACTTGAGGCATTTGTTTTGTGCTACTTTGTGCCTCCCAAATAACGTTTTGTACCCTCGTCATTACCGAGATATATGCCTCCGACGAGGTATGCAAACGGCCCAACGAGTTCGGTTGGTACGGAACTTGAGGCATTCGTTTTGTTCTACTTTGTGCCACCCAAATAACGCTTTGTATCCTCGTCATTAGCGAGACATATGATGTAATTACTTCACGCCAATGCATAAACGGAGCCCGCAGACCTGTATGAATTGTTTCATTTTTCTTCGGGTATGTGTCGCAAAGATCAAGCTTTGTGCTAAAAAAGGCGGAAAAAGACGAAAAGAGGCGAGATGTCAACCCCCAGAATCGAACTGTCACAACTCAGAAAGACCTCGTTTCTTCAAAACTGCTATAAATATATCCACCATCAAATGAAACCGACCAATGAATACCGCAGATTGATCATGACAATGTCTGTTGATGGTAACAGTATAATGATGAATGTTGCCAACCATATTTTGTTCACTCGATAAATCTGAGTTTAGGCCTCTACACCGACGGCAAGGTAATGGTTATCGTAGAGGTTTTTTTTTGTTTTTACTTAATTTTTTTTTTGTTTTTTTTTTGTTTTTTTTTTGCAATTTAAAATTTTTTTTTATTTTTTTTATGTATTTTTTCAATTTGTTTTTCATCATTTTTTTATTATTATTTTCTCTGATAATTTTTTATTATTGTTTTTTTTCTAATCTGTTTTTCAATCTTTTTTCTTATTTATTTTAATTATAATTTTTTTTTTTAAGTTCCGAATTTTCCCAAAATTATATTCATTTTTTTTTACGGTATCGTAATTTTTTTAAGATATTTTTTTTTTCTTGCAACAAAAATGTACTTTCAGTTTGTGTCCTTTAGAAAATATTTTTTTAGTATTCTATATGTAATATAATGTGGAAGGTGATACGTACTTTACCTGATCAATTCAGTCGGTACATGTATATGTATGTATAATGTTGAATACGAGGTCGAATACTGATAATATTAATATAGTTGAAATAATAATAATATTAAAATACAGTGAATCTGTTACCTTTTATGGTGTTGAGTTTTTTGCAGTTCGATTTCTCTCGAACTCTTACATCTATTACTTTATGCTCACCATCGGGTCTGTGTGCATTTTTCATGTTATTGTTTGTACGTTGTCGCATTTATTTCGGTACGTTGTATCGTGTATAACGTATTTATTGACTCATAACTCATAAATATCGTAGACGTTTTTTTTCATTTTAATTTAATTTTTTTACTTTTTTGCAATTTCTTCAATATTTGAGAAAATTATTATAAATAAATATGCATATAAGAATAAAAATTATAACCGATCACAAAAATACAAATTCCAATTCCGACATGAAAAAACTAAAAAAGTGCGAAAAAAATAGTAAATATAGAGATCCCATTATCGTGTGGTGCTCAAAAATCATGTTTCAAGTCGTAGAATTGGTGTGAATTTTTTCAGATTTTTGAAAATGGCATTTTCGAAATAGGTTTTTCGATTTTTTTTCAATTTCACTGGTGGTTGGAAAAATCTGAAAATAATTCTAAGACCGTTTTTGGTCTGTAACAACGTCATACTAAAAAATGATCAAAATCGAAGGGGTGAGGTACATGGAGTGCAAAGTTGACGTGGAATGTCCCACATATAAGTTACTGAAATTGAATAAAATGTATCTTTGAATTAAATATTCTTGTTAAATGATCGTTTTATTCATCGAAATGTTGATTAAATGAATGATTTATGTCTATTGTCGTTCGGAAATTGGCAAATTCTCAATTGTTAGTAATATGCATTATTTATATGTCATAATCCCTCCCTTATTTGGGTAGTTCAATAATCATTTAATTCGAAAAAGTATGTTTTTAATCATTTCCTGTAGATATTTTTAGGATAGATAGTATTTCTTGGCGCTTTGAATATTTCGAAGTCGAAGGTGTTTATATTATTTTGTAGATAAAGGCTGCTGGGCTAGGCGTTCGACCGTAGGGGTATGCCTTTTTCTCCGTGCAGTTTTCTAACACATGGCCTCCAGAACATTCCTGTAACCACTCGAAAAGCAATAAAATTTTAGAAACTGTAGCAGTTTTTTCAGAGAAAAGAACTCTATTATTCTCCAAAGAATATTATTCGTATCTTCAAACCTTATTATTAGGGCTAGCGTATATTCGAAGCGATATAATTATTCAAGCTTATACTTCAAAAAATTGTTGTAGGTAACCATATCAAATATATGAAAGCAATTACTACTGTATTTACTTCGAACATTCGCTTAAAAACGCGACGTAACACGTACATACATTGTAACAGCTGATCTTCTCTCTCTCTCTCTCTCTCTCTCGACTTTATCGCCTTTGCTGACCACGCGTGGCGCTACGGTTGTAGTCGAGTATTATTAGTTCGTATCTAGCTGCTTGGCGGAGGCGCCCCACTGCGCATACGTGTGAGTCAGTTCGTCCGCACGTTTCTCTTCGTAAGGTGTCGTAGCCCGAGCAGTAGAGATATTCGGGGAATGATATTTGCTGTCACGAGTATCTCTGTGTCCAATACGCAGCGATCTTTTTGTGCAATGCTTTCGGGTTTGATAGCCCACAGGGTTCTCAGAAAAAACAGATTACAGTTTCACGAGACGGATCTACGCGTATATGTATATGTATAACTATATAATCATATACATATATAAGTGAAAACAATACAAATATTTATTCTTATTAAACTCACAAAAGTTTTGATTGCTATACTAGCTTTATTCTTATTATACTTACAAAAGTTTTGGTTTCTGTAGTATACGCTGGCGTATTTTTACTATCAGTAATTATAATACATTGAAATATATATTGAATACAAAGTTTGTTTTTATACGAGGCGTATTTTTTATTTCGGTTATATACATATATCATCTTTTCTTCCTTACGTTCTACCTTATGCTTTCTAGAATGAAAACGGATTTTTAAACTTTTCTCCCTTTCATTTCGAACCAAAATCTATATGCGCACGGCTCTTTATTGAAATCACCCTCGATTATTTTCTTCACTTCCATTTCCAGACTCATAACCGGATTTCGTTCTTTTTGCAGCTCATCTATCCAGATTTTCCTTCCCTACCTCGTCACTCCCTCAGCTGATGACAATTCCATACATGATACAGGTTTCTTTTACTTTCTGCATATACCGTACATATTTACCACCTTCCCTACCTTCATTGTTACGATATACCATCCTTTACCTACATTGCCATATCTAAGTCCCGCGTATTGTTCTGTGGTATATTCGTATTCGGATAAACAAAACGAAACCTTTTTCGTACGATCAAGTCTGCAGAAATTCCATAGATTTCTAGGCATATTCGCACTAAGTATTGTGAACTACCTTATATCTATGGTGAAACTATGCCGAAGCCGCGCACATTTCCTGATGACGAGTTTCGTTCTTTACTCGCTAACGAAATCGATGCGGTATATTTAGGCAACGGTAGTGTAGCAGGAAAGAGTTCTGAAGTATGGAAGCGATTGAGCGAAGGAATGAAAACAAAAAACGTTTCTCCTGTTTACTGCTATACCATCGTGAAGGAGGACCGATACGGCTTGCGAGAATATTTTAAGCTCAATAAGTTGCCTACAACGGTGATAGAAGAAGAAGAAGAAGATGTATCGTTGAATAATACAGCGAATACTACTGATGCGAGCACGAATATGCCTAACACTACCATAAGTACTTCAAGAGATACTAGCTCATCGTCAGATGCACCTTACAGTGAAAGTTTAAAGGAGCAACACGACCCGCAAACAACATCTAAAGATTACCAAGAAAGAAAATTCACCATCAAATTTTCGTCAAAGGCGTGGAAAGGTATTGCTCCCGAAGTAGTCACTTATAGAGACAATCGCAGGAATGGTTTCCGAAAATACAGTGTCTTAAAACGTCGGAAGTGGACGCATATTGTAACCAACCGACTTTGGAAACAATTGAAATTGCCGTGCAAGATTAGCTTCAAAGGGGGCAAGGCAAATAAATCCTCGAAAAGTAAATACTTGTCGATAAATGGTACTTGTACTTTTTGCAAAGCGAAATTCGTAGCATACGTGGATCACAAGCCCAACTCAAACGACAAAGTCCTCATGAAATGTACTTATAAAAGAGTATTCACAAGAGCCCATCCCGCGAACTTAAAAAGGAAATTAGCTGGTGCCGCAAGGAAGACAGCGGTGAAGAAAATGACGTGCGAGAATGTGGCAGCGAGTGCATTGCAGAAGCAACTCGCGAATGATCTTATGACATTTGGAGACCCGGTACCAAGTCACTTACCTTCGACCAACATACTCAGAGTCGCTAAATGTCAAGCTTTGAAGAAATCGCGCTTGCATGCTGATCCGATAATAGCGATAGCCAAAGCAATGTACATTGCACCATATCAGGGAGTTATCTGAGATGTCGCGTATGATAAATTTTACGTACAGTACCACAGTACAGCGCAATTGCATGTATACCGCAATTATTGTAAAACCACTCCAATTCATAGGCTAATGATCGATGCGACTGGTGGAGTGGTTAAGAGGCTTGTAAGACCTGATGGCACAAAGTCCGGAAATATTTTTTTATACAGTGCCGTCGTGCGAGACGCCACATCGCGCAAAATTTACCCCGTGTGTTCCATGCTCTCAGAGCGACATGATACAGAATCTATCCGGCACTGGTTGTCTATGTGGCAACGTGACGGGGTTCCGACACCTCGTGAGATCGTAGTCGACATGTCTAAAGCTTTGATGTCAGCTTGTATTCAAGCGTTCACAACATTTCCATCGCTGAATGCTTATTTACACGAATGTGCTAAAATCCTTCGTCGCGAGGATTGTATGGCTCCTAATCTACCAGCGTGTTTTCTTAGAAATGATGTAGCTCACGTTGTTAAAATGATGACAATGTGGTCAAGTTTGCGTGGGCAGCTTCGACGAACCCGACAATTTTACTTAAGAAGTTTGGGTCAAGTTATACAATCGGAAGACGTTAATGACCTTTTTAGAATATTGTCAGATATTATTACTGTTGCTTGCAATGCTACCGAGGGAGATGACGAAAACACAGGTCTGCCCACACCTTGCGAAGTTAGCAAGAATGCCCTTCTTAAAAGGATAGGTGGGATTAATTCGGCAGATAATGAGAATTTTAAAGAAGAAGAAACTCAAATCTGTGATATCTCGGACATTGGAATGTGCGCGGGGAATCCATTCACCGCTCGGGTACAGGAAATCGTCAGAAATGTTAAGAGTAAAAGTGACACTGGGACAAGGGGGAACCAACAAGCATTACCCAAACTTGTTGACGATATTTTGCAAGTAGCACATTTGATTCCCGTATTTACTGCCATTATGGTACCCTATTATGATTACGGAAACCCAACGGCCTCCAGCGCTTCGGTAGAATCGAATTTCAACGATATCAAAAACAGAGTTTTCCAACATATGACTCTGCCCTAACGCGTTGATGATTTCATGCTTCATCATATCAAATCAATCGAAGGCTCCATGAAACTTGCTGCAGCAAATTTCGTGCAGGAAGAGGACGACGCACCACGATATGGCACAGATGTTGAAGAAGATTCTATTAGCAATGAGGAATATACAAATTCCGACATCGAAATAGATGCAACTTCAACGCTTAAGTCCAATGATGAGTTCGATAATACAGACGATTTTCCTCCGTGTGATAAATCGGTTGAAATCTCTCCTCTCGTAAACGGTACGGTTGTAGCGTCAAAACTCATTCGAAACAAGCTAGACCCGTTAGTTGATCGTAGATTAGAGATGTCCGAAATTGAAAACTGGCGCAATTTAGGCGAAGAAAAGACAAAGCGGAAGCGTAAATCGTATCTCGAGCCGAATTCTGAATGGCTTCACGTCGATCTCTCTCAAGTTAAACCCGTTGTTCCAATTGGAATTTTGAAAATTGGCCACGACCGTACTCTGCAGCCAGTTATGCGGGGCGGGAAGAAAACTCTGTTATCAAATATATGTTCATTCGATTCATCCACACAGATCTTTTGTACCGCGTATTGTGACAGTGATCCGTACAAAAAATACGTCGATAGCGCATCGAACGATGCCATTGGAAAACTTGCCGCTGATATCGTACAAAAAGGTATATCTGCTACTACATACAAGCTTCGAGCGGAAATACTATTCCCGCTTTGTCGTTCCGTTAGGCTACCAAGTGGACTGATGCAAATGAAGTGCGATATGCCAGTGTCAAAATTGTTGTAACATGTAATGAAAGGTCATTCTAGCGCCAAGGAAACAAACCAGTGCTCTGACACAAAATGTCCCAATGCGGTTAGAGTGTACGAAAGACCTATCATCACAGTCTCTGCCAAGGATGGATCCATCGATGAACTTCAGAGATTAATATCGGAACAGATCGCTGATAGATGTACCAGCTGCGGTTTGAGGGGCACCGAAAATAGGTCAGTCTGTGATGGTTTCCGAACAAGTAAAACTGTCATTAACGGCAAACATTTGTTTGTAAAGATTTTAACGTCCGATCCAAAGAAAAAACATCTACTTGTAGAAGGCGTGCTGCAATTGTCTAGCATACCGCATCACATAGAAATTCAAAGCACGTTATTCTTTTTGAGAGGTGTGATACAGTTTCTACCAGGCCATCAAAACGAAGATGAGGCTTCTATGCCTCTCGGGGCTGTCGGGCATTACATCGCCCTTTGCAGACGTCATGACGGTACTTGGGAAAGATACAACGACCTGGAGACTAAAAAATCTTCTTGTAATCAAAATGCAGACGTCCTTTGTCATGCAATCGTCTACACCATATGAGGAGCTAAAATCTACACTGAGCTGTTATATCAAAAGCGAAACGAGACAGTGAAAAAAAAATGGAGATTTAAATTCAACACTGAAGGAATGCCTAAAGTGATTGAACTAAAAATCTGATGAATACGAGTGTGAGGACACATCCAAGACACGTAAAATCTTCACACCACACGAGGCCTTGAACAATGTTTATGAGTCAATAAATACGTTATGCACAATACAACGTACCGAAATAAATGCGACAACGTACAAACAATAACATGAAAAATGCACACAGACCCGATGGTGAGCATAAAGTAATAGATGTAAGAGTTCGAGAGAAATCGAACTGCAAAAAACTCAACACCATAAAAGGTAACAGATTCACTGTATTTTAATATTATTATTATTTCAACTATATTAATATTATCAGTATTCGACCTCGTATTCAACATTATACATACATATACATGTACCGACTGAATTGATCAGGTAAAGTACGTATCACCTTCCACATTATATTACATATAGAATACTAAAAAAATATTTTCTAAAGGACACAAACTGAAAGTACATTTTTGTTGCAAGAAAAAAAAAATATCTTAAAAAAATTACGATACCGTAAAAAAAAATGAATATAATTTTGGGAAAATTCGGAACTTAAAAAAAAAAATTATAATTAAAATAAATAAGAAAAAAGATTGAAAAACAGATTAGAAAAAAAACAATAATAAAAAATTATCAGAGAAAATAATAATAAAAAAATGATGAAAAACAAATTGAAAAAATACATAAAAAAAATAAAAAAAAATTTTAAATTGCAAAAAAAAAACAAAAAAAAAACAAAAAAAAAATTAAGTAAAAACAAAAAAAAACCTCTACGATAACCATTACCTTGCCGTCGGTGTAGAGGCCTAAACTCAGATTTATCGAGTGAACAAAATATGGTTGGCAACATTCATCATTATACTGTTACCATCAACAGACATTGTCATGATCAATCTGCGGTATTCATTGGTCGGTTTCATTTGATGGTGGATATATTTATAGCAGTTTTGAAGAAACGAGGTCTTTCTGAGTTGTGACAGTTCGATTCTGGGGGTTGACATCTCGCCTCTTTTCGTCTTTTTCCGCCTTTTTTAGCACAAAGCTTGATCTTTGCGACACATACCCGAAGAAAAATGAAACAATTCATACAGGTCTGCGGGCTCCGTTTATGCATTGGCGTGAAGTAATTACATCATATGTCTCGCTAATGACGAGGATACAAAGCGTTATTTGGGTGGCACAAAGTAGAACAAAACGAATGCCTCAAGTTCCGTACCAACCGAACTCGTTGGGCCGTTTGCATACCTCGTCGGAGGCATATATCTCGGTAATGACGAGGGTACAAAACGTTATTTGGGAGGCACAAAGTAGCACAAAACAAATGCCTCAAGTTCCGTACCACCCGAACTCGTTGGGCCGTTTGCATACCTCGTCGGAGGCATATATCTCGTTAATGACGAGGGTACAAAACGTCATTTGGGTGGCACAAAATAGCACAAAACGAATGCTTCAAGTTCCGTACCACCCGAACTCGTTGGGCCGTTTGCATACCTCGTCGGAGGCATATATCTCGGTAATGACGAGGGTACAAAACGTTATTTGGGTGGCACAAAATAGCACAAAACAAGTACATAATGTTGAGTGTCTTCCAACCTTGCGGGTTCTAACTTAACATTAAGTTGGAACCCGCTCCTAATTTCTTGCATATTTTGAGAATACTAATAGGACAAAACTTTTTTTTTGCGGTACAAAACAGCACAAAACGAGCACAATATGTTGAGCAAATTTTGATCTCATTTGGTCATCGGCGGGTTCCAAGTTAATAGAGCAGCGGTTCCAGCTTGATATGGCTCCTTTAATCACCCTCAGAGCTCATAACATACCTCGGCGTGGTGGTGTTAGATACAATCATGAAAGGTACCAGGATTGCAAGGTACCAGCATTGGAATGCGGACACGTGTGTCTGAAATTTCTGAGTGGTGAGTTATATGGAAATAGTGTATGATTCAACAAAACCAGTCGATCACTCGCAGCTATGGATAATTCACCAACGTTAACAATTTCGGGAACCTCTTCGATTCTTAAGGCACAATACTCCCTACCGATCGGACTTGATCGTAAAAGAAGATATGCGATTGGCTTCGTAGAATTGTTAACCTTCAATTCGATTCCCAGTGTTGATGTTGATCACGATGAAATTGACGTAGCTGATAAAGTCATCATCATACCTACCGGCAGCTGCGAGATCGAAGACATAGAGAAGTATCTTCAAAACGTGCTTAGAAATACAGATATGAGGCTCAGCATCGAACCCAACAATGACACATCACGCAGCGAAATCACATGCAACCACGCGAATAACTTTGATCCGAGTGATTCCGTTGCTCAACTTTTGGGATTCACGTCACGTGTATTGGAAGTTGATAAAACTCACGAATCAGACGTGCCTATAACTATACTCAAGGTCAACGCGTTGCGACTTGAGCGCAGAATCACAAAGGGCGCCTACGTCACTGGACATGAAGTACACACTATTCACGAGTTTTTCTCGACTGTCCCACCAGGATATAAGATCGTGGAAGTACCGTCGCACGTCATTTATCTTCCGATCACCGTCAGAATCATAGATCACGTTCAGCTCCGGTTAGTGGATCAAGACGGAAACCTTATTAATTTTCGTGAAGAAGTTATTACTGTGAGACTACATACCAAATCGCAATAAACGATGAAAATTGTATATAACAGACTGTCAAAGAGTGGGTATATCAGTGAATCGGCAATTTCTCGATCAAGTCAGTCATCGATCGATTCTCGAACCGTTAACACCTCGAAACGTGGAGTTCCTGATATCTCTGGGTGTGAAACTCATACCTTTTGGAAGAGGAATTTGTGACAACTAAAAATCCGATTTTGGTGTTTCATCATCTGCTACGTACTATGGAGGCAGAATTGTCGAACATTCAAACACCAGTCGTCTTCGACGAATCGGTTGCGCATTACGAAATTCACGCTTACAAACCTTACGCCTCGCCAACTTTCAACAGCGATGAAATTCGAATCACCGTTCAGCATCAGGATTTGTGGATATTACTCAACAAAAGTTCGGTTCATATCCATGGACGACGCCTCAAACCTGATGGTACGGCTACTGCGAACACACAGCTCGTAAACAACGCCATTTGTCATTTGTTTGAAGATATTTGCTATGAAATTATTGCGGTTGAGATTGATAGCAAGAACGTTGGCTTGACACGGCTCATGAAGGGTTACGCTTCCCTGCACCCTGGTCAGACTTGGCTGATGGAGAACGCTGGATGGCTTGATGTAGAAGAGAAGAATAAATTATCTGATGCCTAGGGTAATTTCGACTTATTGATACCGCTCAGCATGATATTGGGTTTCGCTGAAGACTACTACAAGATCATTGTCAACGCTAAACATGAGTTAATCTGGACGAGATCAAAAACTGACATCAACGCAATCATACAGACTCAAGAGGAGGTATTCAAAATCATGTTCAATCTAGTTGAGTGGCTCATACCGTATTTGAAACTTGCTGATAAAAAAAAAGTTGACCTACTAAATTTCATTCAGAGAGATCCGCTTATTTCGATGAGCTTCCGCAGTTGGGAATTATACGAATATCCCTCACTTCTCACAGCATCGAAATATGTTTAGACTGTAAAAACTTTCACTCAGTATAAGAAACCTCGATACGTTATTTTGGGTTGCCAAAGAAGTCGAAAGAACAAGACGGGCAAGAACGCCTGTCATTTCCATCATTGCAATATCACGGACGTCAAGCTATTTTCAAACTCTCAATCTCATCCATACGGTAACCTGAACCTCAACATGAGTCACAATCTGTATGCGCTCCTGTACGAGATGTACGCAAACTTCCAAGCTACCTACCACGACAAGAACCCCGAGCCGTTGCTGACAAAGAGTGAGTTCCTTCGAGATGTCCGCTTGTTTGTTTTCGATTGTTCAAAACAAAACGAATCATTGAAGTACGGACCTGTCGATGCCCGTCTTGAATTTGAAGCTAAAGCCAACTTTCCCACTGGAACATCGGCGTATTGCTTGATTGTCCACGATACTATTGTCGAATACAACCCACTCAGTAGTGAGGGGAAAAAGTTGGTATAAAAGCTGATCTGATCCCACCATCTTGCACAATTTAAAGATCGTGCTTATCGTTGACATACAAGGCCTTCGTAGACCTTACAACAATACCTTCACATTGAAAGAATTGGCTATAATCCTCATCTACTGGGAAGCATCTCCATCAATGTTTTTCTTCAAGCCACCTTGCGAATAGAATTGTCTGGTCATCAAATAGAAAAGTGAAAATTCTAGTTCGGAACGCGATTTTCACGGTTTACCTTGAAGATGTGGAGATATACCGTTTGAGAAAGTTAAATGCACCCTTAAAGACTGACTGTGCAAAGCTGAAACGGTGTACGTAAAAGCAGAAGAAAAACGACCTAAAATTGTCCCCGAAGTTCAAATAATCGATTTGCTAGACTTCGGCTGTCTGTCGCTTTGAACCTTACAAAAAACTTCAGCTGTGTCTCTGAGGTATGACGTCCATACAATATCCAACGCAATCTGTCCAGCATAAAACGTTTTGTTACTTCAGAAGTGGCTACAAAATTGTCATACGGTTCGGATAGCGAAGGTGTACGATTTGTGTTACTGCGTAGAAGCATCTACAAGAAGGGTCCCGCATTCCTGGCAAATATATCATCCTGGTTACGATACTGTCGAATAAAATTGCTATACTATCGTTGTGAAGTGATTTCCAACTGTACCCTGAAAATTGTACTCAATAAAACTGTTTTTTGAAGGATATTTATGAAATAATTTCACACCGATACCCTAGCTGTCAAGAGGGAATTGTTTTTTCAATACAAAGCTCATGTAAGATTCAACCTTGCTCTCGATCCTTGATCGAGCTGTACTCAAACCGAGTTATGTTCTGCATTCCTAGAGCGATAGTAACCCAACACCGCAGATTCATAGCTCTGAATTTATACTTCATTGCTATGACTGGTTTTATTCAAATTAACATTTGTGATGACGAATATTACAGCGGATTATTCGCTCAACAATGAAATATAGACGCTTACGCGTGTAACAAAAAGAACCGGAAGGGGGCATGGAGTACAAAATAAAGATTAAGACTAGAGCGTACACACGTACATCAAAATCAGCGTGTGTCACGTAATCACAGTAGAGTTTCATCCATCAGTCATTCTTCCGTGTCTCAAGTGAGACGCGCGCTCTGGTGGCATGTCCACCCAACTAATACTCAATATTTATTTTCAACGTGCTACCGCAGCTACCGGTCGACCTTGCACTCTGGCCGTGACTGAACCCGTTTAAAATTCATCGTAGAGTTCGCATTACAGTTACAAGCCAGAAAGAATGTCACGTGGATGATAATGTATCGACATCCAAGTTGGTAAAATACAATTCTCAGAACCAATAATTTTGGAATGTCGCGTGGTTGGTAACGTGAAAAAAGAATGTGAGGTGGTTGCTGTTACACATCGGCAGTCCAACGGTGTAAAAAGAATTTGCGGTGGTTTATGTTACACATCAGCGTCATCCGAGTGGGTAAAAAGCAACTGTCAGAATCAATAATTTTGGAATGTGGCGTGGTTCATAACGTAGGAAAAGAATGTGAGGTGGTTAATGTTACACATCAGCAGTCCTACCGTTGGAAAAGAATTTGAGGTGGTTGATGTTATACATCAACAGTTCCATCGTAGGAAAAGAATGCTGGACGGTAACTGACATCCAGGTCGGTAAAAACGTTAATGCCCCTCGCTGCACCCTCTACCGTTGGCAGGCCAGCACAACATAGAGACTTTGAACTTCGGTTGGTAAGATTGTTGGTAAAGCAGCACGATTTCGACCTTTGACCGATAAGAATTGTCGGCAAAGCAGTGCGATTCTGATCGTCGACCGATGCAATTGTCGGTAAGGTTGCGCGTTTTTGACTTCAAGTCGGAATGGCAGATTGTGACGTCATCGCGGAGAAGGGTTTGCGTCTGGGAAGGATGTCGATAAGTGTCGGTAAGAAGAATCTACAAGTAGAACTCTACCAGTATTGCTACTTGCTCCGCGAGCCGCGAACTGATGCCGCTGGAACTTCTGAGTTGCGGTGCTATCATAGTCGTGTAACTCAACATGATAACAGTCTGACCAATCGGCTTTTCACGACGAGTAAAAAAATATTTAGGTCGAGATGAAAAAATCAAAAATTTATTGACGTGAAATGACACGATCGTAATAAAATATGATTAGTCATAACATTTCACATTTGACGAAATATTAAAGGTGAGGTGCGGTAGCAGTCGTGGCAATTGTTGCGGGAGTAAATAGGGTGATTTTAAATCGCCCCAGGCTAATATCTTCGAAACTGAACAAAATATGGGAAAAGACCGAAGAGAAACTTTTTGATATCGAGGGGGGAAGAATACGGTGCAGTTATATTTTTTGTAGGTATGCGGGCCGAGCTGCAGTGAAGGTCAACTTGGGTTTTCATAAACGAAATGGTATTGTTTTTCTCGCAGGATCTGAAAGAACAACAGATTTTACATTAAAAATATCGGGACACACATAGTATAAAAATAATGATGAGATAACAGCTGAGTGGTTTGGATCATAACAGGGGGGTCGAATCAATACAAAATAGTCAAAGTATGAGAATGCATCACTAAATTGAAAATGAGGATCACACGTATGTTTGTACATGGCATTGGCAACATATCACGCAGATTTCAATATTGATATCATGTAATTTACGTTAATTTCCGAACGATTCATAGCCTAGGGAAGAATTAATAGGTAAATTCTGCACTGAAATCTTAGAGCATATACAGTATCTGTAAATGATCTTTTCCGAAAAATTCGAAGTCCCGATAGTGCTTAGATTGGCATGAAATTCATCTGACCAATTAGGACTAAATAGAGTGCCGTGAGTGATGCCTTCGTACAGATGTAAGAACCAAAAAGATATGAAAATATCGGCGGCAAGGCATAGGTAGGTCCTTCTGTAAGTGGAAACGTCCGCTGAATCGAGAAGGAAGAAAGATCAGACAGCCCGTTTTTGTCTCTCTTTAATGACAACAGCGCGACAGGGACAGACACGGCTGTGGGACTTGTCATCTCCTTTTATTTCCTAGACGCTTATGAGTGCTGCCACGCCGCCTCTATCTTAATATTTCTATGGTAAGAATCAGCCGAAAGTGTAATATCGAAATGGAAGAAGAGAAAAGTACTAGTGTGTCAATGTTGCCTTTATTTAATAACGCGTGTTAAACAAAGGCAACCGGGACTCACTGAGTTCCCCCTTCTCGTTGGCCCACAAACTCCATTTCTTATACCTTGCGTGCTCCAAACCAGCTCTTACTTTCTTTTAATCTACCACCGATTATTCAGACCAAATTCTTCTTTTTTTGAAAAATCAGAGGCAATAAATGAAACGAGTATTAATAACGAGCTTGGCGTTATTTCGATGTCAAAGACAATTTTATTCGTCCCACTCATATTCAAATCTGAGGTTGAGTCGGAGAGGTCAGGTTATGCCGCCCGCGACGTAATTTTTATGTTTTGCTAGCTGTTAGCCGGGTTAGATTATACGTTCTGCTATCTGTCAATTGAGACCAGCTGAATGGACTGCGATTCACCGTCGATTGGTCGAATAAATTATCGTTTTTGAAAAAGTGAAAATCGTTTAATTAATAAAATAGAAATTACAGGCTTGTCGGAATTTCAACCCCAATGTAAATTTTATTTATCCTGATTATATTTAAATCTGCCGCATTGTCAGCTGGATCAGGTTATACTTTCCTTCTGCTAGCAGTCAGCTGAGACGGACAGGATGGACTAGGATTCACCCTCATTTGTTCGAGTCAATTTCAGAAAAGTTTAAATTCACAAATAAAACGAGTAGAAACATAAGCTGGTCGGAATTTATATCCCAAAATTGAATCGGTACCTCCTGTGCACATTCATATTTCAGGTTGTCAGTGTGGCAAGGTTATGCCGTTTTGAGACCTGCGAGTAATTATTCTTATTATTTCTTTTCCCGTTTTTATGGAATGAACAAAAGCAACGCAAATGACTTCTTTTCATATCAATTATGATTCTCGTTTAGTTTGGGTCTTTCCAAAGTTTTAAAAAACTACAGGCAATCGGTATGAGCTACAGAACGTGACACAGCAACAATCATTGCTCGAAACTTTCTAGTCGTAGGTGTAGTTCACAGAGTTGCCACGTGATTTGTTTGTGGTAGCACGAGCAATATCGTCCAGCAGCGAAAGATATCACCAGCGCCGCAACCCTGTATCTGCGATAGAGGATGTAGGAGCATGATTCCGGCGTGTAACGTTTGTAAAAAATATCACAAAAAATGAGACGTCAGTGCTTTTCGTAATCGCAAACCAGATCAAGTACCATTTTCTCATTTCACCATCAAATCCTACGGAACTGGGTTCAAAATGTGTGTTACATCAGCGCTGAGTGGCATCATACCAAATAGTTCGATCCATTCAATGCAATTGTGAAAATTTTCTCAATTTGTGTGAGTGGTAACCCATCAGTAATTTATTTTTCAAAATTTCGAAGAAATAAAAAATCGTTCCACTTTTTGCCAAAATAAGTTATCAGTTGGCCACGTTTCGTTGCGATCGCTTCAGCGGTGTCAGAATTTTGCCTCTCCGCGTTTTCGAGGTGTACAGCGCTTCTTTAATAGCCCCTTAAGTGCACAAAGAATCCGACGCGTGGCGGTGCTAGTTCGTATTTGATCGCGCGGTATACTATGTCATTTTGACTCCGACATTCGTCGAAGCGGGCGCAAAAATATGTTTTTGCACCCGCTTATTTGTCACCGGTCGGGAAAAAGCCACTTTGCGCGCACTTGCATGCACGGAAAGGCATACTTCCGTTGCAGGTTGGACAAAAATGGTCTTCAATGACATAATCGATCTTTTAGTTACTTTCAGGAACAGATTTGACAATCCATTTATAATCATCGATGGAGATTTCAACGCGAAATCGCCGATGAAGGGGAGCTTAATGATAAACAAATGTTGTGGTTCGTCGGGAAAGGTTAGTAATAAACTCAAAAATTTTTTTTAACTTTTTTCTAACGTTTCGACAAGGCTCTGCCTGTCATCTTCAGGATAAAATTTGTTGAGGCATGTGTGGTTATCAAATATTTACAAGAGAGACAACTACGTGATTAGATAGTGTATGAGTCACATGCAGTAACGTATTACTTTTAAGTGAAGCACATGTGTGACTCGATATCTTGTATACTAAGCTATGTATAAATTACAGAAAATTTTAATTGTAATGGAAAGATTGAATGGAAAGTACATGGCAAGTACCATTATAAACATGGAGATGTGAATTACAGAGAAAACTTACAGTTTTTTTTTGCCTGTCCTTCGTGCTTAGGTGTTCATTGTTCAAGATTTTGAGAGCGATTGGCTTAAATTCTACAAAATCAATATGGCTGGCCTATGTTTGATGTTTGAGTACGGTGGTAATGATTATAGATCTGCAACTGATTGGGTTATATGGCGCGAAAATTTAAAACTGATTGAAATCTAAATCGAAGAATATTTGAGTACAAGTGGCCAAGGTTCTGAATGTCAATGAGATCGTTTACTGTGTTGCTTTTAGAAATCCGTATCTTTTTTTTAGATGACGCTTGTGCCAGTTATCCTCTTTATCTATAAACTGAATTTCATCAAAATTAAAACTATGGCCTTCATTGAGTGCATAGAAAGCTATAGTAGACTTTTCTGGATCACGTTATTTGATGTCATATTTATGATTAGTGATTCTCTTTTTTAAGTATTGAGATATCTATCCAACGTAGCATTTGAAACAGTCGTAGCAATTAAGTATATAAATTGTGTCAATCTGATCAGAAGTTGAAGTTTTGGATTTTAGTGTGCTGAAAATCCTATTAGTTGTGTGAGAGACGATAAGCTACGTCTATGTTATATTTTGCAAGAGTACGCTTCATGTTTTATATTAAGTCATTGACAAAAGGAATCAAACCTCTATTGTTGTTATTGTTACTATTCTCATTATTCCAATCAATGTTGTTATAATATTTATTCACTCGTTTAGATTGGACGTCCAAAATTAGGTTTGTTGGATATTCATTCTGAACGAGCGTGTCTTCGACTAATTTCGGATTTCTTATTCTAAATTTGGGATTCGATAAAGCGATACACCTGTCACAAAAAAACCAATGGCTATGCGTTTTCAAATTGTAAAGGATGGTGTGAATTGAAATTGTTATACCTGCCAGACCAGGTGTCCTTAAGGTACCTGTCTGCGATACTACGTCCCTTGTCATTAATTTCATATGTGTCCAAAAAAATGATTTTATTATAATTTTTCATTTTATGAGTGCAATTTAATATTGGGTGAAAGTTGTTAAAGCTAAAAGAAATTCTGTGATTTTATTTTTGTATACACATGTGATAATGTCATCGACGTATCTTTTACAAAAAGGGAATTCAAAGTTAAGAGAATTCAGGACTGTCTGTTCTAGAGTTTCCATGAACATGTTGGCCACTGCCGGACTGATTGGTGAGCCTATCGGAACTTCAAAAATCTGTTTAAAGAATTTTTTATCGAGAAGAAAGTAATTAGAATTCAAGCAAATTTCGATGGATTAAATGAATTAATTTTTTGGGATTTAGGTGTGCCTCGCGATATCAGTCCATTTATCGTTAATTGAATTTAAAGCTAAGTCGATAGGAATGTTAGTGTAGAGAGACGATACATCCAAAGATAAAAGAACACAACCCGACGAAACACAATATTGGTTATAATAAGCGGGTCACTAATACAATGGATCTACTGTAAGACCTCGGAAACAACACTAGGCGTCAATTCCAGCATGCCAGCGCTACATAATGGACAACGCCATCCACCTTGCTCGTTTCCTGCGATCAACACCAACAGGATTCGAAAACAGGACATAAACTGGAAGGTATGAAATACATATTTCTATTGAAACGCAAACAAAAGAACCTTTTCCGTTCGTTGATGAATTTTAATTTTACCAACATCGCTCACCTTCGCAATGTAGAATCGTTTAAGAAATCATTAAATCAATTTCGACGTACACTTTTGAATTTAGAGATATCTGATAATGAATTACCGATAAATTACATTATTCGTTTAGTCGAATCAGTTATATTTGGCTTGACAAACAATAACGAATATAAAAGTCGTTCTAAAGTTGCTACATATATCTCCAATTCCTTACAATATTCACAAAATAACTCTTCGTCGTCCAACATAGATAACCGACAATTTAAACAATGCTAGGTGTTTCTCAAATCAAGTCCGGATCTGCTGGTAACTAGGGCTAATAAAGGCAATGCCACGGTCACTGATAAAACTGAATATGTACAAAAATCCAACAACATTTCAAACGCCAACCTTACCTATATTGAATGCAAAGACTTAACGAACAACAGTGAAAAAAAACCAATGATGTAGTGAATCGAATGGTGAAAAAGGGATACATTTCTAACGCCATGGGAAATTCTCTTAAATCATATAACTCTTTACCACCTAGGATGTACTTTTTACCTAGGATACACAAAACCAACGTAGCGCTTTGACCTATCGTTTCTGATGCAGGGTCTCCATTTTATAAAGTATCCAAGTTTTGTGCGAGTATCTCATCTAACACTGTTAGCATTTAAAAATATCACGTTAAGGTGTTTATAAAGTCGCTTGAAACTCCGATCCCTTCCGCCGTGGTAATGTGGAGTTTAGTACTGTTACGTGGGGGTGAGAGTGTACTGCTCTGTACTACTAATACTGGGTAGTTAATGATTAATTGAATAATCAAGCTCCCACGTAACGACAATAAATAAATATGAAAACTAAGAAAAGACCTACCTTTCGATAAGCCGCTAATTTGTAGGATTGTGTTGCTATAGTTCTGTGCAGGTCTGTGAGGTTTGTTTAAATTGTTAAGGCAATTTTATAATAATGAAAATGGGAAAATGGTCGTTCAAAATGAATGGTTTAATATGATTTAACTGGTGAAAGATGAAGTATATTCTGAATGATTTGGTGATTGAAATGTCTGATAACAATGAATGGTGATAATGACATAAAAGCCGAAAATAACAATTTATAAAGCGTTTGAGTTTATATAACGATCCACGCCCCCGGACGAATTTATATTCAAATGCAGAGAAGCTGCAGAATCACTAAATTTGACCGTTTGCGGGTTTTGGCAAATTATCTGTTATTCTATTCTAAAGGATATTATTATTTGGTACCAAGAACATCTACTCTGAACGATGGTTATAACTAACTGGTCGTGATTATTCGATATTGTATCTCTCTTTTTAGATTATCTCAAATCAATTATATGTATATCCTGATGTTAATCCTTGTTGGTTATGTCACGAGCGCCGCATATTTACACCAAATAATCATAATCATGTCAATTATTAATATCGCTTTAGAGACGAGGAAGCATAGCTTAAATATATTAGTTAATCCATATAAAATATTTCTTACAAAACAGTTCGTGGCATAACCAAAGCGCAACGGCGTAGTTGACGGGCAGCAACGTCAGCGTCTCCGCAGCCGCCAGATCCCGGATGTAATCAACACCGGGATGAGGCGGTCGCGAGATCACGTGGTTCAAGGATGACTGTCGCGAGGCGAGCCTTTGTTCCAAAATTGTGAATTTAGCGAAAACCTCGAATTGTGAATTCAGCGAAAACCTCGCTCGCCGCCCGACGTTCCAAGGGGTGTCGGACGAGCGAGCGAAGTCAGTCCCGTTAGAGACAACTAAAAACGATATCTACGGAACCCGGCTCCTTCAAAGCTGTTGTGTGAAGAGTATCAGACTTAGAATCACCGACGATTAGAGCGGGACTCCCTCTAATTCTACAAGCGGTATTCCAAAGCATCTCGCGTCGCGGCGTTAGTCCTTGAAGTAGTAATAAGTGTTGAACCTCGAGCCACGAACTCAATCGAGCTGTGTAGTAATAAGAATAGTGATAATTGAGAGAGAATTTGGAGTAAAAACCACCAAAAGAGTGAGTAGATGTATGAACGAGAACAACTAGGTTAAGAACATTTATGTGAGCTTCCTCGTCTCAGATATTTCACCCGCTGCTTTCGCTTGCTATTTTCAGTTGCATTTGATTTATTAAAACTTGATCCCATAGTAAACATTCTATTTCATTAAAATCATTAAATCCTCCAACCCTATTCCCGGGATCGCCCTGTAGAGGACGATCACCTCCCGACCCACCAAAATAATAAGAATAAACCTCTACAAATACCTAGAGGGTTAAGTCGTCACGTGCGAGACCGCTCCGCACGTGACAGTTAAATCTTGGAAACAATAAGTATGATTTAATTAGGGGTAGTGAATCTAGCCACCAATTCTAGAATTGCTTTCAAATGAATATTACTCAAGTGAATTTTGATTATAAAGGTGAAACAAGAATTCGTTCAATTTCAAAGATTAACACTCGGATTGATTTATATTAAGGTGAATCGGTCGACGAGATTGAGAGCCGTCGGATCGTGTCGGTCTGCGTTAGTAGAATTCTGGACCAGGGCCTGACCTCAAGTTCGGAAGAGTTGATGAATCGAACGATGTTGAACGTCGGGCACTTAGTCTTTGTGGATTTAGAATGATATCTTACTATCAAAAGCTATAGTTGAAAGTATCAATTTGCTGATTTTGATATATGTTGAAGATGATTCCAAAGATTATTTATTAAAAACGCTAGTGTAGTTATTATTATTAGCACTTAAAATTACCTGATTCGGTTGAATTAGGGCCGAACTCAATTTAATTACGGAAAGTGGAATGGCATAAAAATGTCTATTCTCGAAATGATGAGATTTAGTAAAGCACAGAAAAGATGGAAACGTAGAAGATAGTGAGTCTTTTGCAGCTAACAGAATAACTGAATGCTCGAATTTGACGAATTAGCGCGAGACTTTAGGCCGGTCACAACTAAGATTTTCGGAACGCTACTATTCCTCAAGAAGGGCTAATAAGGGTTGACGTCCACGCACCTCGCGACTTGACAGACGAAAGACGCGGCTTCTCGGGCCCGAGGGTCCAAGTTACAACGGTAATTAGCCAATGAGGTGCGTGGGCGACCTCCTGGTGCCCAAATCCACATAGTCAGCGTTACTTCATGCTCTTCGACGGTGTTCGGACGATTCTCAATCTCATCGGTAACACATTAAAAATATGAACTAGAGACATTCACATGCAATGTTCACACATTCATTCATACATCCTAATAAGTAATCTATTTTAATTTGGTGGTTCCAAAGGTAGTGGTTTATCCTAGTTATTGGTTATAGTTTTAACTTAAAAAGAGGGATATTTCCAGACTGAGTGCTACTGATGCTAATTCAGCAGTCCCTTATCTCCGTTCTTGGTACCAGTAAAATAGAAGAAAGTCGAACCTTATACTAGGGATCATTGTTGGTCTCAACGTGACTTTTGCCGGGAGAGGTGGAACTCGCCGTTATTAGAATATGAGATTTTGATGAAATAATATCTGTGCATTCAAGAAATCAAAGAAATGAAATGGAATGGAATTTTGAAAAAGGTACGCCAAGGCGGTACGTCGGGGCGTCACAGTACCAAGGTACTTCTGCACACCACTAGGTGACGCAGCGCGCATCTTCTGATCAGGTTCAATAGTAGAAACCTGTATAGACGATGCTCACTGCAGTATAAAAATTCTTGAATCTTTTGCAACAATGCTCATAAGCATCGCAACGTATACAATTAATTGTATAAAATCATGAACCGATTGCGTCGGAAATTATTTGCGTACATGAATATGCGAATTCGACGAATGTCGAATTGACTAGAAATCAAACTTCGATTTCATCAGTAAAAATTACACTTTTTTGAAGAAGAAATGGTATCGAAATCAATTATAAGCGAAAACTTATTTAATTCTTATTATTTCTACCAGGCGATAGAATTGATAAATCAATACAGAGATTGAAAACTATTATGAAACTCCCATACAACTGACAAGTAACTTTCGTCTCTCGCTCTTAGGTAGAGCGGTGTTTGCTAGTAAAAAGTAACTTATTGTGACGTTGCACTACCAAATGCACGTCACAATAAGCTCCAAACCCGCCAAGAGGGGCCGAGCAGAGCCGAGCTCCCGCGAAACAACCAGAACCCACGCGGCTCAACCAGGCGGGCGGGCTGTCTAGTACTGGTGACGCGGGAGCACGGACGACCCCTACCGAGATAGCGAGAGAAAGAGAGAGAGAGAGATCACGGACCCCAGGAGAACTGTGACGTAGGACGACGACGCAACTCCGAGTGCCCCCCACAAACCAGGAAATGATCAGACGCCGCCTCCCAAAAGCCGATCTACAGATCCAGTCAACCCTCTGCTTCCCTAATCGTACTGTTTTCTACACTCACGTACCCTCACACACACTCTCCCCGATAGATTGAGATATAATTAGGTTTAAAAATGGAACGCTAATCGACCAGGGCGTGACTGGTCGCCACGCGGGATCAGATCTTTGTTACCTTGGACTTGAGCTTGCATACGATAGAATACATTCACAAAGTTTTACCCCCCCCCCCCCACCCCCCCTCCTCCACCCTCGAGACTCTCTCTCGTTCACGACCCCGTCTCTCGTCTCCCTCATCCTCATTTCCCCCACATTCTTTAGTGTGAGGCTCACGCCCCGTCACATTATCTCACTCTACTTGTATCAAGGCGATACAAATTGTCCAGTCGTTTCCAGCCTCAGAACTTCTACCCAAAAAAAAACCCATATCACCATCAGCCGTAATAAGAAATTGCACGCCCTGGTCGTGTTATCCCCAACTCTTCTATCGGTCAAGAGTCCTTGAAAAGCGGTAGGTCAGCGGAACTAAGCGCTATGACCTTTTGGGTATCGACGGTCACTGACGATTAGGACTTCCCGTTGCACAACACGAAATCGGGGTATATAAATGATGAAACGTCGACACGCGGGGGACATATCATTACTACGAGGTTGCTGCGATTCACTCGCCATTCGATAAGCACCATATTATATTCTAAAAATACTAATTCCTTGTAGTGATAACCATTTATTTTATTGTATTAATTCTTGTAAAAGTATGTCTGGAGTGAGCCGATAGTGTAGAACATTACGTTTAATAAAATTAGGTGTGTTGTTAAATAGTTTATTTTATTTGTAAATGACAAAAATCTATTGTCATTGACCCTACGTTGCCTGTCAAGAGCCAGATACCCGTCCAGAAGGACCAACTGTGATCAACCTAATCACATCAAACTCTTTATAAAGGGTTAACTGCTGCAAAGATTGTGAGTAACGAAAGAATATTCAATTGGCCGGGCTCGCACCTTGGTTAAAAATTTCGCCAATACACCCGTTAGGAAGTAAGCCAATTTGATGAAAGCAACTGTGTAATTTGTACCGGGGTGCAGATATTCCTCAGCTGGAGGACCATGACACTCAGATTGGGTTCCTTTGTTATAAATAATAGAGGTCAGATAATCGCGGATTTGAATCCGGCAAATCCGCTTTGGGTCTGACAAAATATGCTTTTATTTTAGATAAATAAATGGGCATGTGTCTCAATATCTACAACAAGGCATAAAATCAGTAAATCATATATACTGAAACGTTTCGAGTTTGTTCGCGGGCTTTAGTTCGTCAAAACTTCATACGTGATGTGTGATATTTAGCGCAAGCTCGAATGATATATTATTTTTAAGAGTCTCCTGTCTCTGGGATAGAGCTGCAGGATTCGGTCTCTGGACCCGGAAGGAAGGTGGAGAATGATTACTTGTCGATCGTGTGATCAACTCCTGGAAAAGCTTGAACTGTTTGACCACTTCAACTTGGTTTTCGAGATAGGCTCAGAAATTGTTTCCTCACTCTCATGTGCAAAGGCACGAGTGGAATAAACCCATCATCATAGGCCGTGTAAACGGTTGAGGGTCAAACTTAGTCTGCGTGTGTGAAGCACGCACAGATCAATCGCTCTGAGAGGTTGACTCGTGATGCGAAATATTTATTTCCGGAAAGGAAATATTGCAATTATACGTGAATGTTTTGTTCCCGTGAGACGGGATAAGAGACAGGAATGAGGAATCGTCGCTGACAGTTGATTTCAATATTAATAATTATTCGTTTAGATAGTACTGAAACAGAATATTACTTGTCTGATAGCATAGTAGTCAGAAGGACTTTGATAGTAGTTCAGTTTGCGTAAAGCAAGACTGAATATTACTAGCGTGGTAGTCAAAGGAAAGGGAATTCTACGCAAACGTACCTCCACCTGTATTAAGACATTCAGTCGCAATGACCGTGACTCTCTACGGGTTCAGGTGTCCTACCTATCGGTCAGGAGATTGTGAGACGATCACCGTATCTGAGCTGTGAGGTCAGACGCGATGCTGTCCTTCACGCAGACACGGCTCCCTAGTACCTAAGGAGTTTTTTATTGAAAACAAATGAAAATATTAGTACGCTGAATACCCTCCTGTGATGGGAAGTGGTGTTGAGGATTCATTGAATGGGTACTCCACGTCTCCTGATCGTGGGTCCTTGGTATCCGGCTCCTCGTAGATATGGGAAGTTCCGTGAGTATAATCACGGATGGGTCTTCGCGTAGAAGAGTACGTAGATCTATCCGGGCGGTTGCTCAATAGGTGATAGATAGCTACATCCACATTTGCGCTCGTCTTTTATACACTCACTGTCTGGTTACGCCGTTTTCGGGGATAGAGATTGGTCGCGTCCCCTAAAGAAGGGGTACGGTAAATCGTGCGATTTGATTGGGTTCCCGGTATGTGGTGGGGTTATCGAGTGGACAGTGAGGTTTGGGCTTGGGTTTACCAAGCACAATATTAGGGAGCACGCGCCGAACCCCAGGTGTCGGTACGCCAGCCGGGCGTCCCGTCACAATACACATATTAAAATGTTGTATGGATCTCCCGCACCAATTCTGCTTCAGTCTAAGCTTTCAGTGTCTAAGATATAGAAAGAATGTGTTATTATTCAGGATAGTCAGAAAAACAGATTACGTAAAACAGAGTACTTTACATTTCATACAAGTTTTCACTCAAAGTTATGTGTCGAAGAATATGGGGCATTCCATGCTAACAAGGAAAGTCTTTCCGCTGACATCTTTAGATTTTGATGAAATTTATATATGTTAGTCTACATAAAAATCTAAGAGACACGTATTTCTTTTTATCGGCGGAAAAACGTTTCTACAAGGTGAAATTATCCTTCAAAGTTGAGACCTCCGCGGGGTACCTTACAAGTTTCACCTATTTTCACTTAAGGTAATCGAATGCACCCGAATGGATAATTACCTTGATGATAAACGATAAAAAATGCAACTGGTTTCATATCGGAGGGTTTCATAGGAAAAGAGTTATAGGGGGCAAGATTCATAAAATCGTTCATCGCACTTAGCTCGATGGATTCAATTGCACTTTAAAGAGCGAAAAAAAAATACATATGGGTTTTCGCGTTTTTCTCGCAAATCAAGTTGAGGAGGTGAACTAGCCCCATGTATGTTGCCATTTCTAATTATTGCAGAAAAGTGGGACTCATCCTAAATAAGTGCAGGAAACGAAAATATTACGAGAGTCAGTAGTATAACGAGGGGGTTCTAGATACAGATTCCTGTTACTGACACTTACCGACATTCTCCCCGGACTCAAACCCTTTTCCTGCGGATCTGCGGTTTTGGGTTACTATCGCTCTAAGAATGCTGAAAGGTGCGCGCGCATACACAAACATACGTACAGCTGCCCTATAAAAAGGACGCTCATCACTGCGAACAATCATTAAGTCACAACTTGTGAAGTATACGTAAGGAAAAAGCTCAAGATGGAATCCGCGAAGTGTTTGAGATTGATCGATAATATGGAATCGGCGTACAAAATCTTGGACAAATCATCATCAACAGCAGATATTCAGAAACGTATGAAATTTGAAAGTCGAAATATTCGGCTTCTGAACAAAATTTTGCGGAAGGCTTCATCGATTGGAGAAAAGATGAGAATTATCACAACGATCGGACTCGTGAAAGCGCTCGCGGAAAAGTTCAAACGTCTTCAGAAAACGGGTGGAGATACGCGGAAAGTTGGAAGAAGCGATCGAGTTCACTGGGAAGATTTGGAATCCGCTTTTGAGGAGGGAATTCGAACTGGATCCATCGTCAATTTGAAGTATAAAGGTGTGGAGAGATTTCTAGAAGACATAAAAGTACTAGCTGTGACGAGACTAAAAATTGTTTTGAAGAAATACGGGAGCTCGAAAGCCAACGTTATCCTGGCTTGTAAATTTGAAATTACATAAGATGATCACACGGTGGAAGAGATCAAATTTTTTATACGAGAAATGAAATCATCCTCCAGACGACGAATATCAACGAATATTTCATCGAAAATGCGACGGACCGTTTGTTGAAAAAGGTGGAAGATTTCCGGGAAAACGATTCCGGCTGGTCGCTAACTGAAATAATCAATTTGACTGTGAATATCAACAAGTACGTGCCACTGCAAGGCGGTATATTCACATACACATCACTACCCAAAGATATTCAAGATAAGAAGGGTGTCGTCAACATCCGTAACAGCGACTCATATTGCTTTCTATGGTCGGTCACCGCAGCCCTCTGTCCAGCGAACAACGATCCGAGCGAAATCAATTTATATCCACATTTCAGCTCAGTGGTACAACACGACGGCTTGCATTTCCCAATGTCTTTAGACCAGATTTAAAAGTTTGAGAAACTTAACAAACTTTCAATTAACGTTTATGGTATAGATAGTGCGGAAGAACAAAAGCGCAGTGAAATTGTACCTATTTATTTAAGCCGAAAAGGGTCTGATAAGTCTACAATCCATCTTTTAGTGATAGAGTCTGAAAACGACGATGATAATGATGATGATGGTATGAAAAATATTGAAAAGAGTTCAATACGTCATTTTACATGGATTCGGAATTTATCGCGGCTGACACGTTCTCAAATTTCTGAACATGAATGTGGTACATGATTATGTGATAGATGTTTGACTCACTTTTAATCTGAAAGGTGTTTGTTCAAGCACAATGTAGATTGCATGAATTTGAATGAAACTAAATTCATCTTACCAGCAAAAGAGGACAAGATTCTCAAATTTAAAAATTGTTCAACACAAAGAAACCGTTCCGTTCTGCGTTTACGCGGATTTAGAATAATTACTGCAGCCCACACATGAAAGTTTTGGGAAATATAGAACAATTTATCAGAAGCATCTTCCGTATAGCAAAGCTGACTATCTGCATTGTGCGTTTGACGATTCACTTCCAAAATTCGAAATTAATCGCAGAGAAACTTGCATCCAATGATTTGTGAATGAGTTAAAGTAATTTGCACATTCGTTAGAGGGATACTACAAGACTGTTGTACCGATGGAACCACTAAATTTCAATCAGATCAACGAATTTGATTTATCTGCGGTCTGTCAAATTTGTGAAAAACCGTTTACACCCACGGACGTGAAACATCGGGATCACTGTCATTTCACGGGAAAGTACCGTGGTGCTGCTCACCGCAGCTGTAATCTAAATCACCAAAATTCGCGCACTATCCCAGCGACATTCCTCAATCTGTCAGGTTACGATTCGCATTTTCTGATCAAAGCCCTGGCGATGTCATCCGAAGGTACTGTTAAACTATTACCAGTTAATAAAGAAAAGTACATTTCCTTCACTAAATCCGTTAAGGAAATGGATGTAATGTTCCGTTTTATCGATTCGTACCGTTTCATGCCTAGCAGCCTCGATAAATTATCATTGTATCTGGACGATTGTCAAAAAACAATCACACGTAAATTCTGCAGTAGCTTGAACAAATTTCGGTTATTGACTAGGAAAGGTGTCTTCCCGTACGAATACATAGACAGTTGGGAGAAGCTCAAGGAGAAACATTTATCAGCCATAAAACAGTTTTACTCAAAATTGGATGACCAGAATATATCAGACGAGGATTGCGCACACGCGTGCGACGTATGGCGAACTTTTAACGTTTAAACTTTGGGAGAGTATTCGGAGTTGTATTTACAGACAGATGTGTTTTCACTGGCTGACGTTTTCCAGAATTTTCGATAGAATTGTTAGACGACGTACAAACTGGACCCATTAAATTACTACACAGCGCCCGGTCTGTCGTTTGATGCAATGTTAAAATGTACAGGCATCGAGCTCGAGCTTCTCACCGACATAGGCATGGTTATGTTTATCAAAAAGGGTATTCGAGGTGGTGTGTCACAGTGTTCGAATAGATACGCAAAGGCCAACAATAGATATATGGGAAAGGAATTCGATCCTGAGGTCGAAGAATCTTATCTCATGTACTTTGACGTTAATAATTTGTACGGTGCTGCTATGAGCTTTGCTTTGCCATACAGTTCCTTCGAATGGGTATCAGACTTCAGACAATGCGACGTTCTTACCATCTCGGACGATGCGGAGTTTAGTTACATGCTGGAGGTGGATTTGGAATATCTTGAGGAACTGCATGAAATTCATAAAAATTTACCACTGTGTCCAGAGCACTATGTACCTCCGATCTCGAACAATGAACAACCGAAATTGACGCCCACGCTACTTTCCAAGAAAAACTACGTTGTTTACTATAGCGTTTTGAAACGATGCTTACAATTAGGCTTGAAATTACTCAAAATTCACAGAGTTCCCAAATTCAGGCAAACCCCGTAGCTCAAAAAATACATAGATTAGAATACCGATTTGCGGAAAAAATCTCACAACGAATTCGAGAAAAATTTTTATAAACTGATGAACAACGCAGTTTTCGGCAAAACAATGGAAAATGTTAGGAGGTATAGAGATGTCAGGCTGATTACAAAATGGGATGAAAGATACGGTGCTAGATCTACCATAGCTAAGCCTAATTTTCACAGCTGCACCGTTTTCGACAAAGAGATGATTATCGTCGAAATGAGTAAGACGAAAGTCAAGTTGAAGAAACCATTGTATGCAGGTTTCTCTATCCTGGATCTGTCTAAAACATATATTTATGATTTTCATTATAATTATATTCAGCAGAAATTTGGCAACCGAGCAAAATTTATGTGTACGGATACCGACAGTTTGATTTACAATTTTACCGTCCCCGACTTATACGAACAGATAAAGGAGGACTTGCATAAATTCGACACGTCTGATTATCCGTTTGACAACGCTCATGAAATTCCTCGAGCGAACAAAAAAGTTCTCGGCTTGATGAAAGACGAAAATAACGGGAAAATCATGTTGGAATTTGTAGGATTCAGAGCAAAATTGTACGCATTCCGAGTCTTGGGAGATAAAAAAGACTATAAACGTGCCAAAGGTGTTAGAGAATCAGCATTGAGAAATCGTATACTATTTTTTCTATTGAGTTGCACAAAGTTCGACCACTACAATTATTTTGAACAATTTAAACTTATAGAACGGAGGCGTTGGGGCGCTGGGACGGGGTGATTCGGGGGGCGAAGCCCAAAAAAACAAATTATAGAACTGTTATAAGTTTATTAAATTAAGAAAAATGTGATTTATCTATTATTTTCATTTCTTATTAGAATTTATCGTAACGTCACAATTCACAAAATGAAACGGTATATTTTTTGATGACTCTGATGTGGTTATAGATACATTTCTAATGGTTTTTGGTGCCTTGCTATCCGTATCACTTTGTACATCAATCATAGTTATTCACTCTCACTTTACTTGTTCTTTTTAAAGAGCTGATGCAAAGCGACTGATACTTTGACGTTCGTTGTCCGTATTAAGAAAACGGCAGAATACAAAACACAGTACGCCCGTTTTAACAGGTCCATTTCAGACGACAAAGATGTAAACAAACCGGCGCGCTGAGCTGAGAGCTGAGCGCCGGTTTGTTTACATCTTTAAAACGTGCGTTCTGTGTTTTATATTTTGCCGTTTTCTTAATACGGACAACAAACGTCAAAGTATCGCTGGCACGTGTTAATGCAAAGAGAGTGCCGCAGAGATGGCGCGCGCGTATACACCTTGGAATCGCTCGTATACTCTTATACATTCCCGCACGCTCACCACATTCCCGCACGATCAGCTACATCCCCGTTCGCTCAGTTGCATTTCCGCACGCTCTTGTCAACGAGTGGAGAAGTGGTTGTTTGCGAACGCAAATGCATGCGCAAAATCGAAATTTGCGCAGGATAATAGGAAAATATTATTATGTGGGATGGTGAATGAGAACGCTTCGAAATGTAAGAAATTGTATAACTATACATGTGTCTGTCGATTTTATAAAAAATAAAGATGCATACCTGTGATGTGTCGGATATAAAATGAAGAGGCACATACGTTTTTACAAAAAATTCATTTATTCAATGTTACATGTCCGATTCGTTGATCCAACTGTTGTGTGTATTGTCAAAACCTAACCATTTAACGTACATTTTTCTGGCACGCTTCTTGAGCACCTTCTTCACCAGATAGATATCCGGATGTTGAACCTTGAGGAGCTCTTCTTCGTAGAAACCACCAGCGATAGGTTGATCTCGGTAGGCTTTGAGTCTGTACGTCACAGGATGAGTATTTTCCACTCGACTTATTGTGAATATTTCAGTCGTCCAATTGGGAGTGTAACCTTTCTCGAAGACATTTTTGAATTTACTGATTCAAACTTTGTCGCCGGATTTTCATTTTGCCGAAATAGTAGGTATCGCTTGAAGCCCTCCGTACGCCGTGAGCGTGCGATTAAAACGTTCACAGGTCGAAGCCTTTAAATTACTGTACGTGGAGTAAAGTTTAATTCCGTAACGTGTCATAAGCAATTCAAATTTCAAGTTGTAAAACTCCGTTCCTCTGTCGACGTGTGAATTTTTCGGCATCCGTCCTTCAACAAGCACAGATTCCATTGTCATCGTAACATCATTTTCAGACTTGCTCTTCATCGGTACAGCCCACGCATACTTTAGAAAAATATCAATGACTGTGAGCATGTTCTTGTAGCCTGTGTTTTGTCCAGCGTATGACGTCATATCAACAAGATCCGCCTGCCAGGTTTCGTCGATGCCGCCCACGTCTACACGTCGACGCGGGTGATTCCGGTGTGCAGGCTTATGCAGTTCCGTCACCAGTGCTTGCTTTTCCTCGTTCATATTCCAACGCTCTTAGTCAAGTGTCCAATTGAGAAATGTTATCAGCGTTTAGAATCGACAGGTCTCTGCCTGTTTCAAAGTCTGTGTAAAAGGTATCCAAGGCTTTCTCCGTGGTGAGCTCTAAAGCTTCGATCATTTGATCGAGGTTGTCGATTTGTTTTTGCAGCACGTTCAATTTTCGTCTCAAGATTTTTAAAGTTACAGCATTGCTCGGCTCTGCGGGATCTGTGACATTACACAGTCTCTTGTTCCGCATATTGTAATGCTCGTCCGCTGTTATTTGAAATCCGACACCCGGAGGACCGCGAGTGCTCGCGGCCGTATTTGCATCCACAAGCTGTCCAAACACGTCGACGCTCATCTCGGCAATGAATGCAAAAACGATGGGAGCTGCTCAATGAATGATTCCTGCTGCGCCCAGCTTTTCGATAATGGAGATTATTCCTTTATTGTGACTCGGATTTCCCGCTGCCTGAGATGCCAAGAGTAAACGAAGACGCTTCACCAACTCGTTTGGATCATCCCAGAAAACGTATTCCGTTTCAACACCTTGTCGAATGATCATAGCTTGCGGAAGTAGACCTTCACTCTTTCGGCGAGGTGATGGGAAATAATCCATCAATTCGGCAATGACATTTTCGAATTTGTAACTGTTATTGTTTCGAACAGCCCCATCGGATGAGTAATACTGTTTATGCGCGTTTGCTGCGAGGATTATGTTTTTAAAATTTTCCCTATCTCAGGCGCTTACGGAAGTACCGTCAGGCTTCTTTTTGGACAAAAGTTCCAGCAAACCCTTCGTTTGCGGGTAAAGCGTATCGCCAATACAAATGTAGTCACCCTCAAAAGATATCAACGGATCACCAACCAGTAGTCCGTTTGAGAGGTTGCGTACACCGTACACGTTGTCCAATTCACCTTTTGTCTTCGCATCTCTCATCAGTGCAAAATACTCACCCTCGATTTTCTCGACAGATGTTTCTACGATTGTTTTATCTTATGCCAAAGCAAAGGAATCGTCCATTTCCGAGACCGTTTCATTTTTCGTTTCATTTTTCATCTGCTTCATATCTTCTTTAATTTCTTACACATCTTGTCTTACAGGTTTAGTATCTTTTGTGACATTAACCAGTTTTGGCAACGGAGTCACTACTGGTTTGAAAACGTCACTCAATTTCTGGGTCGTGGATTCCTTACCTGACTTGAGCAATCTGTGTTTTCGACGGATCGCAGCACTTGCTTGAGCGATCTGATGTCGGACATTTCTTAGCTTAGAAATTTTAGAGCTCTGCATGTTAACGCAACTGAGTCTGCAACGCTACTGCGTCTCTTGCTCGAAAACGTTGGATTTAATTCTTTTCCATGCTAACAAAAAAATCGAATCCCCTCCTGTATCGTCCTTCGTTGAGCTCACTGTCTTTGTCGATCACCAGACATCCGTACTTCTCACCGTTCCAGCATGCAGAGCACACACTTCTAAACTCTGTGTAAGACATGTCGATGTTCACATGGTCGTTGTATAAGTGTCTCATATCGTCTTGTTTGAATAACCCCAGTAAGTTTACGTTGTCGCGCACGAGATGTTTGGGAATACGCGCGTACGTCTGACAGAGATAGAAACGGTCAACGACGTAATGTCTACCCATGCAGAAGTGGGGCTCTAATATTGTCCTGCTTTCCGCACGCTACATCGTCAAATATGATTATTGAGTGGGGCCGTGCATCTTCAGGTGTAAACACTTGCTCACGCTTGGTAAACGCACAATACTCCGTATTCTCAACATAGTCCAACTATTGCTTCAACAATTGGTATTCAGGTTGGTTGAGAGATTTCGAGTAGATGTGGATATTTTCCAATATGAGTCCGTTGGGATGGGTTATAAGTGTGAGCAACGCATTAGTTTTACCACAATTTGACGATCCACAAAATATTGCACGTACACCACTCGGGAGTAATTCACCGTGCCGTTTGTGCCATTTGCCATTTCGCTCTGGAAGTTTGTCGAAATTCATCAGGGTAAGCTTAGTAGGTTGTTTCTCAAACCGCATCTCGGACATGACTGATCGGATTTGCTATAATTATCCCGTTTTGAAGCACTTTTCTTTAGTCAACAGACGAACATAATCGCGTACAGAGGTAAACGAAGCAGCAGGCGGCAACATCGTGGCAGAGTCTGGTAAATAAAATCATCAACAGCCTTCGAGTCGAATTGCATGTACCTGGTTATCAGTACTGTGAGCCTGGTACAAAATTAACAAAAACTCGCGCGTGGTGATCCGGTAATCAATCTTCTCGATGCAGCTTGTCAAGACCACGACATTGCTCACCAGCAGAATCGTGAACATCTTGAAGTTACAAGCGAGGCTGACAGGGTGTTGGCTGAGCAAGTTTGGAAACGGGTTCTCGCAAACGTCGCAAATTTGGGTGAGAAGGCAGCCGCTCGGGCAATAGCTGATACAATGAAAGTGAAATCAAAATTCAGAACGGGAATTCAAAAATCAAAAAATGCGACCTTGAGAAAAATTATAAATGCTGCAGAATGTTCTATGGTTCCAAGCAACGATGCAAAAGTACCTATCGAATCTGCGCTGAAGGGAGCTGAGAACGCCGTTAAAAAAGAAGGTGGTGAATGTAAAGTGCGAACACCTTGCGTCCTACCAGTACCTTTAAAAGTCGGTGGTTTTATACCGTTTCTGATTCCTATTTTCGCTGGACTTAGTGCTACAGTCGCGTTAGCCGGTGGTGCGGCAGGTATAGCAAAAGCTGTGAACGATGCAAGTTCTGCTGGACGAGAACTGGGGGAGAGCAAACGACACAACAAAACTATAGAAGCTAGTGCGTTGGGCAAAGGGCTTCATATAAAACCGTACAAAACAGGTCTTGATCTCTATCTTTCAGTACACTAGATGCGATGCTACCACGGCGATCGTTGACTGATCAAGACTTGTTGAAATATGCGAAAATCTTTGAGGTTCCGCATTTCCGCGGTGTTTTCATGCGAAACTAAATGCCCGGAAACTGTCCACGAAAAAACGAGTCAGCTATAATCAATCTTGACGACAAAAACGGTCCGCGAACACACTGGGTTGCATATAAGAAACGCGACAATAATATCGATTACTTTGACAGTTTAGGCATCCTTCACCCACCCTCAGACCTCATAAAATACCTCGGCGTTGGTAGTGTTAATTACAATCATGAAAGGTACCAGGATTATGATACATTTGAATGCGTACACTTGTGTCTAAAATTTTCTACCTAGTGAGCTATATAAACATGGAGCATGATTCATCAATGTCAGTCTACCACTCGCAGTCATGGATGATTCGTTCACGATAACGTTGTTGAGAACCTCTTCGATTCTCGAGGCACAATATTTTCCACCGATCGAACTTGCTCGTAATAGAAGTTAAGCTTTTGGCTTGGTAGAATTATTAGCCTTCAATTCGATTCCCAACGTGGATGTTGGTAACAATAAAATTTACGTAGCTGACGAAGCCATCACCATACCTACCGGCAGCTACAAGTACAAGGACACAGAGAAGTAACTTCAAAACGTGCCAAGAATCACAGATATCAGGCTCGCCATAAACCCAACAATAATACATTCCGCAGCGAACTCGCATGCAGCCACACGATTAACTTTGAGCCGAATGATTCTATCGCTCAACTTTTGGGATTCACACCACGTGTATTGGAGGTTGATGAAACTCTCGAATCAAACGTGCCTGTAACTAAACTCAAGGTCAACGCATTGCGAGACGAGTGTAGCATTACAACGGGCACCTACGTCAATAGACACAAAGTACACACTATTCACGAGTTTTTCCAGATCATCCCACCAGGATATAAGATCGTGGCACTACCGTCGCACGTCATTCACCCTCTTATCTCCGTCAGGACCATAGATCACATTCAGCTCCGGTTAGTGGATCAAGACGGAGACCTGGTTCATTCTCGTGGGGAAGTTATTACTGTGAGACTACATATCATATCGCAATAAACGATGGGAATTGTATATAACAGACTCCCAAAGAGTAGGTATATCAGTAAATCGGCATGCCCGGATCAAGTCAGTGATGGATCGATTCTAGAACCGTGAACACCTTGAAACGTGGGGTTCCTGATAGCTTTGGATCTGAAACTGACCACTTTTGGAAGAGGAATTTTCGACAACTAAAAATCCGATTTTGCTGTTTTATCATCTGCTACGTACTATGGAGGAAGAAATTTTGAACGTTCAGACACCAGTCGTCTTTGACGAATCCGTTGCGCATTACGAGATTCACGCTCACAAACCTTACGCTTCGTCAACTTTTAACAACAGCGATGAAATTCGAATCACTGTTGAGTATCAGGATTCATGCATATCACCCGGCAAAAGTTCGGTACATGTCCATGGACGACTCCTCAAACCTGATGGTACAGCTACTGTGAACACACAGCCCGTAAACAACGCGATCTGTCATATTTTTGAAGATATTTGCTACGAAATTGATGCAGTTGAGATTGATAGAAGCAAGAACGTTGGCTTAACAAGTCGCATGAAGGATTACGCTTCCCAGCACCCTGGTCGGACTTGGCTTATAAAGAACGCTGGATGGCATGATGTAGAAGAGAAGAAAAAATCAACTTATGCCGAGGGTAATTTCGACGTACTGATACCGATCAGCATGATATTGAGTTTCGCTGAAGACTACCGCAAGATCGTTGTCAACGCTAAACATGAGATCAAAACAAGTAGGAAAAACAAGTCCGGCAAGAACGCAAGTCATTTCGATCATTGCAATATCACGGACGTCAAGCTATTTTCAAACTCTCAATCTTATCCGTACGGTAACCTGAACCTCAACATGATTCGTTATCTGTACGCGCTCTTGTACGAGATATACGCAAACTTTCAAGCCACCTACTACGACAAGAACCGCGAGCCTTTGCTGATAAAGAGTGAATTCCTTCGAAACGTCCCCTCATTTGTTATCGACTGTTCAAAACAAAACGAATCTTTGAAGTACGGACCTGTCGACATCCGTCTTGAATTTGAAGCTCAAGTCAATATTTCCGCTGAAACATCGGGGTACTGCTTGATCGTTCACGATCGTATTGTCGAATACAACCTGCTTAGTGGTGGAGTCAAAAAGTTGGTATAAAAGCTGACCCGTTCCCACCGTCTCGCGCAGTTCGGAGATGTAGCTCATCGTTGACATACAAGGCTTTCGTAGACCTTTCGACAATACCTTCAAATTGAAAATATAGGCTATAATTTCAATCCAGTCGGAAACATCTCCATCAATGTTTTTCTTGAAGCCACTTCACGAATGGGATTGTCTGGACGTCAAATACAAAAGCCAAAATTCTTGGTTAGAACGCGATTTTCACGGTTGACTTTGGAGCTGTGGAACCATATCGTTTGAGGAAGTTGAGTGGACCATTGAAGACAGGCTGTGCAAAGCTGAAATCGTGTACGTAAAAGAAGAAGAAAAACGAGATTGTTTGCCTAAAATTGTCCCGAAAGTTCAAATCATCGATATGCTGGACTTTGACTGTCCGTCGCTTCAAACCTTGCAAAAAACTTCAGCTGTGTCTCTAAGATGCGATGTTCATGCAATACCCAACGCAATCTGTGCAGCGCAAAACGTTTTGGTACTTCAAAATTGGCTACAAAATCATCATACTGTTCGGATGGCTATGGTGTACGATTTGTGTTACTGCGCAGCAGCGTCCACAAGAACGGCTCCGCATTCCTGGCGAATATATCATTCTGGTTATGATACTGTTGAATAGAGTTATTGTACTCACGCTGTGAAGTAATTGTCAACTGTACCTTAAGAATTGTACACAATAAAACTGTTTTTTGAAGAATATTTATGAAATAATTTCAGACCTTTACCTTCACCTTAGCTCTTGAGAGCTAATTTTTTTCAATACAAAGCTTATGGAGGATTCAACCTTGCTCTCCATCCTTGATCGAGCTGTACTCAAACCGAGTTATGTTTTGCATTCCTAGAGCGATAGTCACCCAACACCGCAGATCCTTGGCTTCGAATGTATACTACCGTGGCTATCGGTCGACCTTGCACTCTGGTCTTGACTGAACCCATCCAAAATTCAACGTAGAGTTCACATTACAGTCACAAGACGTAAACGCAGCTCGAATCCCTCCATCGTTGCTTAGTGTTGTCCGAAGTAGCATTTTCTTAGATTTTAAGACTCAATCCTAGATACAATCACAAGGTACAAAACGTACGTAGGATTCGAGGTATACAAGATGGTTAGGCGATAAATGAAAAAATATTCATAATTTCAATCTTTTTTTCCTTGTTTATTGAACGTAAGACTTTCAAAGGACACTGGATATTCGAATGTGATACTCAGATTATACGTATACGAATTCAAGTTGACCGTGCGGTCCGCCAAGATAGCGTAGATGCAACCGTATCTTCTTACTGGCTGTCGTCACTTTCTGGAACAAATCTTCATCTTCTTGGAGGGCCTTGGTCAGTCGGTTTGGCAGAAAAGTCGTGAAAGAGTCTTTTGAGTCCAGAACGATTTTATCACCAAATTTCGTTTTAACTCGACGAACGCCACTGACTGGGTATTCGAAGTATACTTCGAGGTCCGAAAGCTTTTTCGAGGGCAGAAGTGTCTCTAGGCGAGCGACTTTGTTCAAATTTGAAAAGTCCATGATCGTTACTGTCGAGTTGTATGTGCTTAAAATCTATTTAGAGTTGATTGAGGACAGATCTGATTTTCAGCAGATGTTTTACTTCTTCAATATTCTTGATGAGCAGTTCTTGTTGTTTCTCTAATTCACGTTGTTGTTCTAAAGCATTTCTCATTTGCAAGAAGAAGAACAGCTTTAGACTGACGATAAAGTTTTCACTTTTGACTTATATAACGTTCCCCCACCAGATAATTTGCAATTTGGTGGGGGGTAAGGAATGTCATGTGGTTGATATCAAATACGTATGTTTGTGTATGCGCGCGCACCTTTCAGCATTCTTAGAGCGATAGTAACCCAACACCGCAGATCCATGGCTCTGAATGTACTGCGGCCATCTGTCGACCTTGCATTCTGGTCTTGACCCAACCCATGTAAAATTCATCGTTGAGTTTACATGACAGTTACAAGCCAAAAAAATGTCACGTGGTTGATATTAAATCGACATCCGAGTAAGTGAAAAACAATTCTCAGAACCATCAATTTTGAAATGTCGCGTGGTTGATAACGTGGGAAAGGAATGTGAGGTGGTTGATGTTACACATCAGCGATATTCGAGTGGATTAAAAACAATTCTCAAGACTAATAATTTTGGAATGTCACGTGGTTCATAACGTGGGAAAAGAATGTGGGGGTGTTTGATGTTACACATCAGCAGTCCTACCATGAGAAAGAAATTTGGAGTGGTTAATGTTACACATCAGCAGTCCTACCGTGGGAAAGAAATTTGGAGTGGTAAATGTTACACATCAGCAGTCCTATTGTGGGAAAAAAATGCGGGACGGTGAAAAAGTTGTCGCCCCCGCTGCACCCTGTACGGTTGGCAGACGAGCAGTACATAAAGACTTTCACCACCGGTCGGTAAGATTGTCGGTGAAACAGTACGATTTTGACCTTCGACCGATAAGAATTGTTGGTAAAGCAGTACGATTTTTACCGTCGACCGATACAACAGTAGGTAAGGTTGCACGGTTTCGACCACAAGTCAGTACGACAGACTGTGACGTCATACCGGAAAAGGCTTTGAGTCTGGGGAGAATGTCGGTAAGTGTCGGTAACTGGAATCTGTATCCAGAACTCCCCTTGTTATACTACTCAAGTCGAAAAACGAATCAGGCAAACGGAGCAGGACCTTCGGGAGCAAGGAGCAGCTCACGAGAAACGCGGGAAAATACTCTGGAAACGGAATCCAGGGAAACAAACAATCAATCTTTCTCCACTTAACAGTCGAAATACCTATGGTAATGTTGAAATCCAAGGATATTGAGCAATTTGTACCAATTATGATTGATACAGGTGCAGAAGCGAACGTAATCAAAGTGATCAATCTCAAAAACCCATGCAAAGTTAATTTGAAAAAATAGTTAGCCATTATCGGAATCAGAATAGTTCCCCAACATAGTCTTGGAACAATTAAACTAGAAGTTTTTGGACTTGAAACAGATTTTCATGTAGTCGAAAATGATTTCACAGTAGAATGTGACGGTATCTTAGGTTCCAGTTTTTCCACTCAATATCATTCCACACGAGACTATGCAGAACAATGTCTAGAAGTCCTAGATAAAATAATATACTCCACCGATAGTGAAACGATAGTGATTTCCAAGAAAACTAGCATGGCTTTTCCAATAAAAATCAAAGATAGAGGGCTAAGAGAGGGACACATTCCCCTCGTGACAGGCTGTAAAGGCGTATACGAGTATGAGGGGAACGCGCTAGTTGAAAGTATTAATGGTCAAGCAGTTATAAGGACAGTCAATATGACTGACCAGGACAAAGAAATCATGATACCCATGTTCGAATTATGGGATGCACGCGATGCAATATCATTACAGCCAACTAATGAAATTTTGATATAAGATGCCATGAATATATCAGCATGTAACGTTTAAGATAGATTCGAAACTGTAATTAAACTTTCGACGTTAGACCATCCTCATTTGACAGATGGGGAAAGCATTACAAGAACAGTAAAACATATTTTTCTGATACATTTTATATTCTGAAAGAACTATAAGGCATGACAAACGCGATCGAACACCAGATAGTTACCACAGATAATGGGCTGATTCACACTCAGCAGTATAGGCTTCCTCCTATGTATAAAGAGGAAATAGCGCGACAAGTACAAGAAATACAAGAAAATAACGTGATCAAACCATCAGTATCACCGTATAACTCTCCTTTGTGAATTGTTCCTAAAAAACTAGATTCAATCTTCGGTGGCTCATTGAGTGTGTCCGGCGAGCTCGTGTGCAACCGCGGAGACTACACAGGATACATTTTCAGGACGAAACGTTAATCCTGACTTTTCAAAAATGGGAAAATGAGGCGATCGCAATCTTTTCGGATATCGAACCAGATGACGATGAACGCGAAGCCGATTGGATCCAGTCTCATCAGATCAACGAGGGATTAGGTACGTCCCGACGTATGATTGTGCGGTGGAAAACATTCAACGACTGCAGCAGTGTTTGCCCTCGGGGCGAAAATAAGATTTTCAACATACTTTGAATACATTCTTTTGTGTTGATGGGCCGGATGACGAGGGCGGGTACCAAGCTTGGACCTCTCACTACCACTCCCCAAAATTCTTGCGATCTATCTGCATATATTGACTCAACTCATCCAATGCAGTCTCATCAGTCTTAGACGATACGTGCAAGTCAAAAGTTCATCAAAGTTCTGCATATATCAACGTTGAAGTCATGGCCGCTGAAACATACTCATAGATCGTCAAAGCGATGGAGAACGCGCACGATTTGTTGGGCAAGCTGCATCCCGAGCAGGAGAATGACGACATCTTCCAGTACTGGATTGACGTTAGAATGGAAAGTCTCCAACTGCTGCGTGATGTTTCCAAGCGTCCGAAAACGAGCATGGGTACGGAACTGCAAATTCAGCATACAATCACGCTCGTACAATCCTGGATAGCAAAGATTCGGCAACAGCTGAGACAGCAACAGTAGCAGCGGCAGCAGCAGTTGCACACCGTGGTGATAGATGCTAACATCGGCAGCCGTGCGAGCGTGCAGTGGAACGAAGTCGATAGTGCTTTCGTCAACCGGATCCGAACGGGAGTTGTAACGAATCTCGGGCATAAGAATTTTCAAGCCTTTTTCGACGACGCGCAACGGACCATCGTTGAGCCATTGAGGCTAGTACTGCGCGAGGAAGGTAATGTGAAGGTTAATCTCACAATATCGTGCAAATTTGAAAACATAAAGCACGAGGCGATTGCGGAAGAAGTTAAAAGCTTCAACATTTCCAACATCGCGATCCTTCCTTCGAGCGATATCAACGGTTGGTTTACACACGCAAGGGCCGATCTACTTGTAAAGGTTGAGGATTTTGAGCAACTCGATTCTGAGTGGAGCATGATCGAGATCCTCAATACTGCCGTAAATATTGTGACGTGGATTTTTCTGCACCTTGATCACTCGGAGAAAATGACCGAGAACTTACCTCGTACACAATAAATCGGCGTCCACGATGTACCCTGGACCTAAAACAATACCGCGAGATTTGTTGGGCGCCTGGCGTGATAAACACGCCTCGAAATCGGTAATGCGAAATATCGCGACCATATACTCGATAGCTCAGTACCGCGGAGAGGGGAGGGGTAAATTTTGGGTAAAGAGAGATGTAACACAAGTAAGCCAATGCGTGGTTTGGCCAAATCACTATAAAATTCCAATAATATATTTCTCGTTAGCGATGTTCCAAAAAAAATTGAAAATAAAAATAATCATACGACTGCGCAAGTCGTCCTTCGCGATTCCAAGTACAACGGGTTGAATTTAATCCAAAAGAAATAAGAAAGGGAGAAACAAACAAAATAAAAAAAAATTAAAAAAGAAAAAAATATGAATAAATCTAGGAGACCTCTACGGCCTTCTTGCGCTAGTCGCCGTCTTAACAATACCTTAACTCGCAAAAACCAAAAACAAAATCGGACTCGACGCCCTGCCCGCGATCGGCCTCAACTACGACGCTAATCGTCACTTAATTATAAACTGCTAAACAAAAACGTAATCTAAATCGTACTCGACGCGCTAATCGCAGTTCTGATTAAATCTAGCTGGTATCTTATTTCTACGGGCGCTAGTCGCCACTTTGCTGATGCACAATAATCCATAAACTAAATCAAAAAGGACGTGCCTCGACGCGCTAATCGCGACCAAATTAATCGCTCTAGAAAGGTTTTCTAATCGCGCGAGTGTATAGCGTATTATGACGCATCCGAGCTCAAGTCGAAGTCTCTATTCCCTCTAAGTTCACCACCCTTTTTACGTACGCAGACTCGACAAGACCCTGTGCAGCGGAATTTGGCCACACTCAATTTCACTCCGAAATTGTTCCCCACGCGAAACCGTGACTCTACGCGTTATCGCGAAAACTCAGGCTACAGTCATCCTCAAGGAGGTCGGCAAACAGATTTCGAGCGCTACTCTAACTCTAAAATTGCGTGGGCCGACCGTTTATCGGTGTGCCAATTTAACTTGCGCTCGAAATATGCCCGCAAAGAATTATAAGCGCTTACCGCTTCTCAGCCACACCAAAAATCCTCCTACGTCCGTCTCCGCCATAACAATCACACAATATCTTTGCTTTTTTTTCTTTTTAATTTAAATTTCCTCGCCACGCAACTATCTCAACTGTCGCCAGGACTCAAGTGCCGGGTCCTGCAAATCGGAGCCGCAATTCGAACATGCCCCGAACATAGGCGTCATCCCTAGTCAAAATTTTCCCGCTCGCATTGGGGTTCTCGTTACGCAATTCTTACAATCTAGCGTATCGCTATCGTTGGATTCCGCTGTCGCGGGGTGTTGATTGGCTGACCAGTCTCGTGTACCCCGTAGCTTGACAGTGGCGGGGTGATGACTTCGCGAGGGCACCTGTCGTCAGTTGGGCGACGGAGGGGGGGGGGGGGGGGCTACGGCTCGCCGGCCACCAACGGGAATCTCGTCCGCCTTGGATTCCCTCGCGGCAGAGCTCTCCGTTGACGCTCTCTCCGTAGCCTCGTGCGAGGCCCTCCTTTCGTCGCGATCCGCCGCGATTGCCATCCAGTAACATCGTTCGAATTTGCTGCCGATCCCCTGTCCGAAGCCGCATTTACTCGCCACCCAAAAAAAAAATAAACAAAAATCCTGAAAAGTCTTATTCGCTAAACCGGCGATAGTCCCCTCTTAGAGTCTCGGATGCGTGACTATTGTCCTGGCGCTCTTTTTCGAAATCAGCCGCGGTCTACTTCGCGTGTTCCCTAAGTCGGTGGTCCGTCCAGAGTTCGGGGAGCCGTGTGGAACGCGGAGTAAAACTGCCACGTTACAATATCAATCGGTACCTGCTTCTCTCTGCGGGGCTTTCGACAATCGTTGAGCTGCCCAAGGTACATTCAGCGAAGAAGGGTGATGGTAAACGTGAAAAATAAAGATGAATGATGTCTTCTCTGGTCCATCACTGCAGCCCGCCACCCAATCAACACCAACACCAACAGGAGTCGCCGTTATCGCCGCTAAATCTCAGAGTTGGACTGGACAGGTATCAAATTCCCCGCTACTTTACATGATGTGAAAAAGCTTGAGAGATTGAATAATTCGCGAATCAATGTATACGGGATAGAATCTCAAACTTTTTCAGATCATGCAAAACCGAAAAACAGCGTCACCGTGTCAATTTATTTGAGCGATCATTTGAGTACCGCGAACTCTGACACGATTCATCTTCTGATGGTTGAGAGTAATCCAGAAAATGATATGGCTCGCGAGTTAACACCAAGATTCCACTTTGCTTGGATTGAAGATCTTTCACGATTGGTGAGCAAGCAATTGTCTGATCATGAACACAAAACGTTTTTATGCGACAGATGTTTGAGTCACTTTAGTGTGGAACATGCCTACGACAATCATCGGCAAGATTGTATTATGCTAAATGAAGTACGCATGAAATTTCCCGAGTCGAAAGATTTAGCATTTCCAAATTTTCAGAACAAGGGTACCGTCCCGTTTGTCGTTCACGCCGGTCTCGAATGTATATCAGAGTCTTTATCGGTTCATCAATTCCAAAATCACGTTTCAATCCGTAAAACACGTGAATTTCAAAAGCATATCCCGCACAGTGTAGCGTACTATGTACATTGCGTGTACAATGAGACTTTATCAAAGTTCCACAGTAAACGCGGCGTTGATTGCATAGATTGGTTCATTCAGCAGCTGAAAGATTCATCGCTCGAGGTAGTCACGCGTGAAAAACATAATTCAGATGGAGTCTCTAACCCAAGTGCAACACGATCGACTCATGCGCGCCAAGAATTGTTATATTTGCGAAAAGCCGTTCACCCCTGAGGAGAAAAAGTGTCACGACCACTGTCACTTCACGGGTGTTACGTGGGAGTGAGGGTGGAACTGAGCGGTGGTAGTTAATGATTAATTCAATAATCTAGCTCCCACGTAACGACAATGAATAATAATTAAAACTAAGAGAAAGACTTACCTTCCGATAAGCCGGTAATTTGTAGGATCGTGTTGCTATAGACCTGTACAGGTCTGTGAGGTTTGTTTAAATGGTTGAGGCTATTTTATAATAAAAAAAATGGGAAGAAGGTCGCTCAAAATAAATGTTTAAATAGATTTAACTGGTAAAAGATGTAGTATATTCTGGTTCAATTTAGTTATCGAAATATCTGGTAACAATCGATGGTGATAAAAATATATATATAAGCCAAAAATAACAATTTATAAAGTTTTCAAATTGAATAAAAATCGCGTGTTATACTATTCTAGAAGATAATATTATTTGGTACCAGGAACATCTACCCTGAACGATGGTTATAACTAGCTGGTCGTGAATATTGTATTGTATTGTATCTCTCTTTTTAGATTATCTTAAATCGTTTAATAATATATATATATATATATATATATATATATATATATATATTTAATATATATATATTTAATCGTTTAGTCTTATTTGTGAATTCTTGGAAACAATAAGTGGAATTTAATTGGGGGTAGTGAAGCTAGCCACCAATTCTATGCTTGGTTTTTGTGAATTTACTGAGGTAGTTTTGATTATCAAGGTGAACAAGAATTCGTCTAATTTAGAAGATTTACACTCGGATTGACTTAGCTTTTGGGTGAATCGGTCGGCGAGATTGAGAGCCGTCGGATCGTGTCGGTCTGCGTCGGTAGAATGTTGGACCAGGGGCCTCACCTCAAATTTGGAATAGTTGATGAATCGAGTGATGCAGAACGTTGGTCACTAAGTCTTTGTAAATTTAGAATGATATCTTGTTACCGAGAGTTATAATTGAAAGTGTCTGTTTTCTGATTTTAATGTATGATGAAATTAATTGGAACGATTTATTTATTGAAAATGATAGTGTAATTATTATTATTATTACTTAAGATTACCTGATTCGGTTTGAATCAGGGCCGAACTTGGATTTAATTAAGGAAAATGGAACTGCATAAAAATGTCTGTTCGCGAAATGACGAGATTTAGTAAAGAACAGAAAAGATGGAAATGTAGAAGATAGTGAGTCTTTTGCAATTAACAGATTAACTGAAGCTCGAATTTAACGAATTAGCGCGAGACCTTAGGCCGGTCACAATTAAGATTTTCCAAACGCTACTCTTGCTCGAGAAGGGCTAATACGGGTTGACGTCCACGCACTTCGCGACTTGAAAGACGAAAGACGCTGCTTCTTGGGCCCGAGGGTCCAAGAGGCTGCAATTGTAGTTGGTCACAACGGTAATTAGCCAATGAGGAGCGAGGCGACCTTCTGGCGCCCAAGTCCACATGGTCAGCGTCACCTCACGCTCTCCAACGGTGTTCCGACGATTCTCAATCTCCTCGGTAACACCTTAAAAATATGAACAAAAGATATTCGCATGCAATTTTCACACATTCATTCATACATTCCAATGAGTGATCTATTTAAATTTGATAGTTCTAAAGATAGTGGTTTATCCTAGTTGTTGATTATAATTTTAATTCAAAAAGAGGGATACTTCCAGGCTGAGCGCTACTGATGCTAGCTCAGCAGTTCCTTATTTCAGTTCTTGGTACCAGCTAAATAAACGAAAGTTGAACCTTATACTGGGGATCGTTGTCGGTCTCTACGTGACTTTCGCCAGGAGGGGTGGAACTCGCTGTTATTCGAATATGAGATTTGATGAAATGATATATACGCATAATAAGTAATCAAAGAAATGAAATGAGATGGAATTTTAAAAAGTATCGCTAAGGCAGTACGTCGGGGCGTAACACGGGTAAATATCGTGGTCCTGCTCATAATCGGTGTGATTTAAATTTCAGAGAGACGTACACAATTTCAATAGTCTTTCACAACTTGTCCGGTTACGATTCTCACTTTTCAATGAAATTCCTCGCGTCAACTTTTCCAGGTGAAATTACCCTGTTACCCAATAATGAGGAAAAATATATATCCTTCACGAAATGCGTTGATGGGACGATGATGCACTTGAGATTCATCGATTCGTTTCGATTTATGGCTAGCAGCATTGTTCAGGATTCTTCTTAGCGTTCGGCGTTCACTCGAGATGGCGGCACATACTGGCCGTCGCCGAACAACCCCCCCCCCCCTTTTTTTGACTTTTCGACATAAGGCTCCGCCGCCATCTTCTTCGACCTGTATTCTTCAAAAAGCCTCGATACGTTCAACTCGTGCTCTTCACTTTTCCAACAGTTTTCTTTTACTAAAACATCCCTGGCTCACTTCGTCAAATTAAATCAACGAACTCTTGCGATTTACGCCCGCGATTCGTTCCGCGATATTGTTTCGTTTTTCGGTCTCTTCAGTTTATAAATATTCGTTAAGCTCTTCCGGACAAAAAAAAACGCGGTGCGCGAAAGGCTCCGCCATCGTTCGCGGGACCTCAGTTACCCAATTTTATATATTCAAAATTAATCCGAAACCACGGGAGAATAAATCTCGATTATATTTCTTTGTTAATTTCTGTGTGCGGACTCTTCGATTTATTTCCGGCCTCTTCATCTTTTCCATCCTCAATTTTCCTCACGATCACTCTTCACCAGAATTCGCGTTCTCTTCCAAACAAGCATCGACAAACTATCGAAATATTTAAATGATGCAGACAAGCCCATAACACGTAGATTTTATAATAACCCGACTCAGTTCAGTTTGATGACCCGCAAAGGCGTTTTTCCCTACGAATACGTCGATTGTTGGAGAAAACTCAATGAAACGCGATTACCTGCAAAGACGCATTTCTACTCTCATCTCACCAATTCAAATATTAGGGACGCTGATTACGAGCACACAAGAACTGTTTGGGGGGAATTCCATTCAGAGTTATTGGGGGACTATTCAGATTTATATTTAAAGACCGATGTTCTTTTGCTTGCCGATATTTTCAAAAATTTCCGTACTAGCTGCTTCAAAGCATACGATTTAGATCCGTTGCACTACTACTCTGCACCGGGACTTACTTTTGACGCGATGCTCAAGCATACCAATGTAAATTTGAAACCTTTAGACAACCCTGAAATAATTTTATTCATTGAAAGAACCATTCGAGGCGGCGTAGCTTAATGTTCTAATCGACACGTTCGAGCCAATAATAGATTCATGGGAAAAGATTTTGATCCAAATAAAGCGGAATCGTATCTCACGTATTTTGACGTGAATAACCTGTACGGTGCAGCTATGAGCGTGCATTTACCAATCGGCTCGTTCGAGTGGGAGTGTCAGCACATTGATATGACAAACCATCCGGACGATTTGCCGATCGGTTACTTTCTGGAGGAAGATTTGGACTATCCTGTGGAACTCCACGAGGATCACAAAGACTTACCTCTTTGCCCCGAACTTTTTACTCCTCCAGGTGGTAAAAATGCCAAACTCGCGACCACCCTTCACGTCAAAACAAAGTATATATTGCACTATAAAAATTTGAACCAGTGTTTTAGTTTAGGATTGAAAGTAACGAAAGTGCACAGAGTTTTAAAGTTTGCACAATCTCCATGGCTCGAGCCTTACATCAAGCTCAACACGGACATGCGCAAGCGGTCTAGGAACAAATTCGAGAAAAACTTTCACAAACTTATGAATAACGCGGTGTTCGGCAAGACTATGGAGAATGTGCGAAATCATAAAGATGTAAAATTGGTCACAAAATGGGGGGAAAAGGTGGTGCGAGAGCGCTTATTGCCCGGGCAAACTTTCACAGCTGCACCGTATTTGGCGCTGATATGGTCATTATTAAAATGAATCGTGTCAAAGTTCACTTCGCTAAACCTATTTACGTCGGTGCATCGATTCTAGATCAGTCAAAAATTATTCTTTACGATTTTCACTATAATTATGTCAAATCCGAATTTTCGAACAGCGAGGTCAAATTGTTGTACACCGACACAGACAGCCTTATTTATCAATTTAACGTATCGAACATCTACGATATCATCAAACGTGATGTGGATACTATGTTTGATACCTCAGACTATCCGCGCGACAATGTGTATGGCATTTCGCTTGAAAACAAGAAACGACTAGGGCTGATAAAGAATGGAAAAGCTGTACATATTCACTACGATGGGCGAGACTGGGAAAAAAGTGAGTAAGCGTGCCAAGGGTGTAAAAAATTCATCGATGAATAGCATCACGTTTGATGATTATCAGCACTGTCTAATTGCTTGGCAAGAGTTGACCCTCCCCCAGTGTTCAATACGAAGTAAAAAACATGAAGTAAGCACGATCGTACGAAAAAAATGGGCTCTGAGTTGGCAGGATGACAAGCGGCAATTGATACCTGGACAGACCGACACCTTACCTTTGGGGTTTGTCCCAGCCCTCCAATAGCTATAGGATAAAACTGTAGACGTAGAATTATTGTGAATATTTGCGTTTCACACCTCGGGCGATCCACCATCAGGCGGAAACAATATTGACTGGATTTGAACATGTGAATTCGTATACTTAACAATTATTCATTCATTCATTATCAATGTATTGAGAAATTATTCATTCCTATTCGTTTACCACGAGAAAATATTTCAAAGAATAAAAAAAAGTTTTCAGAAAATGCAAAAAGTTTTCAGAAAATGGTGTTACGTCCGTGAGAAGAGTTCACTCCTGAGCGGAAGGAGTAACCTGTTCGGCTTCGCTTTTACGTTTCAGGTCAAGCGGAAATCAGGATGAGGATTGAATAAACTTGAGTATGTTGATATGTCGGTTATATGTTTATTGCGTAGAACTTGAGACACCGGTAGGAATGAATTGTGTGTTACGAAAAGATATATAAGAAGTCTGGATGTGGAGTTGTTGAGAGTCAGAATAGGAGTATCCGTCGAGACGTGAAATCTACGGGTGCAGAAAAAGTGTGACAATGCTAGAAGTATGAAATGGAATTGTATGAGTAAGCGCGATAGTGAATAGCGTGAGACTACGTAGAGATAAGAGGACAGGACAGAGACCATGAGATTAATGTAAGAACTGTGGGAGAGTTAGCGAGTGGCGAAAACAGAGAGAAGTGGTATGCTCGACGTAACACACCACCCCCCCCCCCCCCCCGTCAGAGGGAGCATAGCGGTAGATATGCTCCCGAATATAGAAAGCAAGAAGGTGGAAATGTCATATACAGTAGTGAAACATGATTTCTAAGTATGTGCTTGAAATTAGTTTGACAATTTTTCTTATTATAGGTAGTGTATGGTATTTATACTCTGAATATAATATGTTGTCCGTCTGTATGAAAATGATAATTAATGTGTGTTTACAAGTATGTAGTCGCAGTATGAATGTAGATTGAATATTGATTGATACGTTTAGCAACATTAGTTCGATATTTGAGGATAAGTGTTTGTAATACTAAGTTTATGTTTAAGATAGTATGGTTTACATTCTGGATTGCGTATGAGCGTGAGGCATATAGTTATAATACTATGGTTACATGATGTCGTTTGAAGCTAGGCGCCTAGGGTTAATGCGCGTGGAACCGGGTTAGTACACTTAAGATTAAACAACAATGATTTTTTTTTTTTTTTGATTCGCTAGGTCTTAAGGAAAACTATTTTTTTTTTTTTTTGATATGTCGAGTTTGACCTATTCGTACAATGATATCGGTTATGAGTGTAGATATATTTTGGACTAATTGTAAAATAAGGGTATAAGATCGGCATTACAATCATTTTAATGCAGTAGTGTACACAAGCATATATTTTACTTACGTCTGTTTGGTAGCGCAACAGCAGATCTTGGTAGCAATATAGTAGTTGCCTATTTGTGATAAGGTTTCCGTAAGGTTTTAAGTACTGGTGGGTTTAAAGGAAGCGGACGTGTTGTGTAAGGAACTGCATCATGGGTTTCTACTTCGTTGGGAATGGGTAGGACAGAAGAAGTAGGTGGGTGGATAATATTTAGCTCGATTGGATTGTCATACCCTGTTTGTTGGTTGTACTGTGTTTGCTATTGAAGGGGTTAATGTGGGATTTTATTATGCATGTGCGATTTTCAGTTTATTGAGATGAACTATTTTAGTTTTGTTTAGGGTGAGGTATATTTCGGCGTTAACGTCATCTATTATTTGTTTGATTACATACGGGCCTTTATAATGATCTTGGAATTTTGACCTTGTTTCGTTTAATAGGTAGACAGTTTGTCCTACTTCAAATCGTTGTGGGTTAATCGTTCTGTCGTAGTGTTCTTTACTTTTCTGTTTAGCTTGTTTCAGGTTCAACGTGGCGCGTTTACGGATGTCTGTGAGATTCGCTATTAGATCGAGGAGGAATGTATCGTATGTATGCGTGGATGTGTTGCTTAGTATCGCATCTGTCGGTAGTTTAGCTTCCGAGCCGAAGATCAGCTGGTGAGGTGAATAATGTGTACTGTCGTGTTTTGCTGTATTATAGCAGAAAATGGCGAAACGTATGAATTTATCCCAATCTTTACCTTCGTTAGTGTAATGTTTGATGTATTCGGTAATTAAAAGGTGACTTCTTTCTAATGAGCCGTTTGATTGCGGTCTATAGGCGGTTGTTCGTGGATGTCTGATCTTGAAGAGCCTGCATATTTTTTTGAAAGCGGTACTCATGAATTTTCGTCCCTGGTCAGTGAGTTTAGTTCGCGGACATCAATAGCGCGTGATGTATTCTTTAGCAAATACTGTCCCTATCGTCTTTGCCGTAGCATCGGGAATTGGAATGGCGTCTAAGAACTAGGTCAGATGGCACTGGATTGTCAAAAGGTAGCGGTTGTTCGATTTCGTAACAGGGAGTGGACCAAGTAAATCTGAGGCTACTTTGTCAAAGGCCTCTGCGGGCGTGTCAGTGATTGCCATGGGTAATTTTGTTTTGATCCTGACTAGTTTTGTCCTCTGGCAACTGCCGCAAGATCTGATGATATTTTGAATTTGCTTTTTCATATTTGGCCAAAAATATTTTTCTCTTATTTTATTGAAAATTTTTGTAACGCCTAGGTGTCCTCCGATCAGCAACTCGTGGTACTCTTTGATCATGTCTTCGCGTAATCGTTCTTCTGGTATAATTGTAGTATTTCTACAAAGTGTTACTCGAATGTCTGAATCCGCAAAAATGTGATGAATGAGTTTTTTGAAGATAGATCGTAGAATATCATCAACTCCTGGTCCTGACATCGGGAATGATATGGACCGAACGTCTAGTCCGGACAAGATGATCCTCAAGTTAATTATCGTGTAGAAAATGTCGTCAAGTCTGCTCGGGTCTGATTGACGTGGTTTCACTACGAGGGTAAAAATGTATTTGTTGTTTTTCAACCGAGTTTTAATTACGTCGGATATTTCTGGATTCTGGTTTTGAAAGGATTCCATGCTTATCAGATTTCCGTCTATCAACTTTTTTTCTGGTCCTTCTGTCCAACCACAATTAGCTGATACGAAATGAGCGTAATTGTCGCACAACATGAGGAGTCCATCATTAGTTTCGGTTACGTTGGGTGTTGGTAATATGTCATTTTGATTTTGTATGAAGTAATCTAAGCAACAAAAGTTGTCATTGTCAATATGGGGGCGGTCCGGTTTTCGCTCTTCGGGATTGTCGCGACGTTGTGAGCCTAAAGGTGGTAGCGTTGCCGTAGGTACAATGGAGGCCTCGCTATCCGTGTCTTTAACAGCTGACTCCGGATCATGTGTCACGGAGTCACTCTCCGAGATATCAGTTGGGTAGCGCAAGGGAGTGGAAACCGGAGCATGTCTTGGAGCTGACCTAGTGCCGGTCTGACGCATTGGCCGACGAGTTGAAGGGGAAGCAGGGATTCTGGGTGTTGATGCTTCTGCTTCAGATTCAGAAGATGTCGAGTCATAGGTCGGGTATTGATAATTACAAATGGTGATCATTATGTCGGAGTCTTTAAATATGTAATGGATCATCTGATTAACAAGGTTCTAGTCCAATTTATCTGAGCCGCAGCCTAGTCTTGGAATCGAGAGCGATTTGACTTTGTCTTGTTCTAAGCAATTCTTTAGATTTACTAGGGCGTTGAACAGCATTTCTTCAGTTGGTTTCTGGTAGTGGTATTTTTTGGTTACTAGATTGTAAATGAGGCGGTTACCACGTGGCAGTGTCAATACGTTCGTTACTTCAGGGCCTAGTTGTCGTAGTTGATCTCGGGTGATTATTTTCCTATTAATTAGTTGTCCCGCGACTCCTCGTGATGTCTTGCAGTCTGCCGAGACGCAGTAGGCTAGGTTATCTTGTCTGTCGAGGAGATTGGCGCGTATCTCTTGAATAAATTTACTATGCGTTAATGGTAGGTGGTTAAGATCTGTTACGAATTCCGTGAATCGAGGGGCGTAATTTCGTCCCTCACTGGTAGTTGCTTCGGGTGTCAGCTTAGTCAGTGTGACGGACTGTTCTTCACGTATTTCAACACTAAGACCCTGGGGCTTACCGGAGTTTTGGTTTGATTTAGATGAGGTGAGTGGTTGAACTCGTTCCGTAGTTCGCTTGATCGTTTTATCGACTACGATAGGTGCCTCCGTTGCACTGCTATTGTCAGTCATACTGACACTTGAGTCAAAGGTAACAGTAGAAGTCGAAGTGTCTTGTAATGCTTTGTTTCGTCTTCGTGGGGAAGGGCTGGTGGATTCATGTGCAGATCCATGCGCTCGTATTGGGTGCTCGTCTACATGTTTTATTCGCTTGTGAGCGCCGGTAGATGAAAATAGCGTATCCGGTTCGCGAGCACGTGTTGGGTGTTGGTGAGCTATTTTGGTGAGTTTGTGAGCGCTGGTAGACGAAGATAGCGTATCTGGTTCTCGAGCACGTGTTGGGTTTTGGTGAGCTACTTTGGCGCGCTTATGGGCGTCAGCAGATGAGCATTCTGCATCGGGTCGTAGCCGTTTTGAGGTAATAGGTAGAATTCGGAGAGAGTCGATAGGTGGATTTCTGGAAAGCCCGTCTGCGTTAGAGTACGCTATTCCATTTTTATGTTTTGTGACGTACGAATATTCTTCCAACTTCAGTCTCCGGCGCATTAAACGAGAAGTCGGATCCCGTACGTTTTTGATCCACTTTAGTGGTTCGTGGTCTGTTACCAGGGTGAAGGTTCTACCGTAAAGGTAAGGACGAAAATGTTTGACGGCATAAACGACTGCTAAGAATTCTTTTTCGGACACCGAGTAATTGATTTCGGCCTTTTGTAACACCCTAGATGCATACGCGATTGGTAAATCCTCGCCATCTTTGTCTTGACTAAGTATTGCTCATATCGCATACTTTGAAGTGTCGGTTGTTAGGACGAAGGGTTTTTCGAAGTCTGGATACTGCAGTATCGATTCTCGACACAGACTATCGCGTAGTTTTTCGGACGCAAATTGATGTTCTGCTGTCCACAGAAAAGGGCTATTCTTCTTTAGCAAATTATTGATAGGTCTAGCAATTTTTGAATGGTTAGGAATGAATCTTCGGTAGTAGCCTATCAAGCCTAAAAATTGTTCAATCTGTTTAGGATTCTTGAGAAGTGGGTAGTTTTTAATTGCTCATGTCTTCTCCGGATTAGGTTTCAATCCATTTTGAGTGATAATGTGACCTTGGTGTGCTACTTCTTCACGCAGAAATTTACATTTATCTGGCTGGAGGGTTAGTCCTGCATCAGACAATCTGTTTATGAGTTTTCGAAATTTGGTTTCGTTCTCCTTCAAGGATCAAGAGTTAATGACTATGTCATCCAAACAGACAAACATATCAGTACCCTGTAATCCCGATAGAACCTGATCTATTAGACGTTGAAAGGTGGATGGGACATTTTTCAAGCCAAATGGCATTCTAGTATACTCGAAACGGCCGTGAGAAGTCGAAAAAGCGGTCTTTGTGCTGTGATCGGGATGCATTGGAATTTGGTGAAACCCGGAAGCCAGGTCAAACGTTGAGAAACATTTTGCGGAGCCTATCTGATCTAGGATATCGACGATATTTGGTAGCGGGTAAGCGTCGCCAATGGTTTTTTCGTTCAGTTTCGGGAAGTCAATGACCATTCGCCACTTCTTTTCGCCGCTAGCATCTGATTTTTTGGGCATGATCCAGACCGGAGAATTGTAAGCAGATGAAGAATGTGTGATAATGTTCTGATCAAGGAGTTTGGTCACTTGTTTTTGTATTTCGTCTTTGTGTACTCTTGGGTGTCTGATTGTTTGGTATGAATTGGTGCGTCACTGGTAGTAGGGATCGTATGGCAGACTAAGTTTGTATGTCTCAGGGTGTCACCTGAGAGGAGATAAATGGTTGAATTCGATAGCAAGATTAACGATTAATTGTTTTTCTTCGTCGTTCAGATGGTCCAATCGTACGTTTTCTTTTAGAATCTCAAGGCGTCTCGAATCGTAATTTGTGGATGTAGGAAGAACGCGATTCTCGATTCGTTTTTTTTTTCACGTAAGACCTGTGCTAGTAAGACCTGTCCGCTACTTGCGGTACTTGTTTGCGTTAGGTGTGTTTTTGCACTGAGCGTGGCGGTGCTCGCGAGTTCATCGACTTCTTCTAGTGTTACGACTGGTCTTCTTATTTCCACAGCTGATTCGTTGGAATTTATTGCATAAACGTAAGCAAACCCTTGTTGGTTGGTAACCAGGGCCTGTCCCAGGAATATGTTAGCGCCGACTTCCAACTGTTCTATGAATCCCGTTTTTACCGAGGGATTCGAAATTTTTAGCGCAATCACCTGAGCCGTTCGTGGTGGTATCAATATGTAGTCTTCGCTTAGAAGTTTGAATGGTTTGGTAGTATTGTTTGGTATTACTTTTTCTGTATCGAAAGATATCGTTGCATTTTCGTTCCGTAAAAATATCGATCCTAAGATTCCGTCTTCTTGTATCGGAAACAGATCTTCGACTATATGGAATATACGAAGGTTGTCACCGATTCGAATGCTAGTTGTTTCTGTTACTTTTATTGGCTCATGTATAGCACTGGTAACGTGGATCTGACCTTCGAGTAATTTACACGGAACATGCGGATGTATTGCTCCGAGTTTAATTATGTTTACATCAGCACCGGTGTCAACTATAAATGTGCTGGGTTGTCGTGTGAGTTCACCGGTGGTTATTCGAACCTTCGGTGTTTGTGTGACAGATGTTATAAGGATACGCGGTGGTGTTTTTGTGTTGGTTCTATGCCTGTTAAAGGGAATAACGCCGGTTTCGCGAGAGATAAGGTAGTTGTTTTTGAAACAGATAACCGCCTTTTCCGAACGCAAAAAGTCTGCACTCAGTATACCGTCTTCGATGACAGGGAAGGAGTTATTGACAAGATGAAATTTGTTGCGTGTATTAGCTGATTCGATGTAGAGACTTCCTATTGTTCTGATGGATTTTTCCGTTATCCCTGAAATCTGCCTAATGTCCGTCTTTGTGACGTGGACTCTTGGGTCGATTTTATCGATTTTTAACAAATTAATACTAGCCCTAGTCTCTATTATTAGTGTCACGTACCCATTGAAAGACTACGGGCATTGTGTTAGAATCTGTGGAGGGCCAGATTCTATTTGTACGGAGCTGACGTTTGGTTTGGACGCTTGTCCGGTTTGAGGGAGGTCGATGCCTCCGCGCGGCCGTCCCTGAACTCGTTTAAATGGCTCGCGTTGCCTGAATATTCGCGATGTTGCTTTGCTTCGTATGAAACTTCCGGGTGGACGCCTGCATCGCAATTCTCGTTCGAGTAGTCTTGTGTTACGTAATCAACCCTAAAGTTTGATCGTGAAGAATTTGGTGTGTCATACTGTTGTGAGCGTTGGCTGTCATTTCGCATTTGGTCTAAAGGTTGGTTTGTCGGGTCTCTTGCTCGATATTGGGTATTGGGATTGTTCTGTTGTTGACGATTAGTGTTATTTTGGAAAACTCTTGAATTTTGGTGGATTTTTGGATTCTGGGGATATTGGGACCGATTTGAGCGGCACTTATCGTTTGAGTGGCCTTTGCGACCACACTGCGAGCAAGTTGTGTTGTTGCGCTGCCTCGTTCTGCACTCTTCTATACTATGACCTGCCTTCTTGCAGTATCTACACACTACTAATACGAAAGGTTGTTCAGGACAATATTTATCGATGTGATCGGTTAATCTACATATACTACATTTCATATGGTTTTGTGTTTCGTAGTTAGTATCACGGTATGAGGCTAGTTTAAGTCTATCTGATAACAGTTTTTCAGTCTTGGTGGCCGTGTCTATAGCCATTTGTAGGGTTTGTGGATTCTCATGAGCTACTCTTATTTTAATTCGTCCAGTAATCCTTTGATAAATCTTAGTTTTGCGGTCTATTTGATATTTTTCTTTAGCACTTGAGCATCACTGATAGATTCTGAGGCATCTATTGATTCGCACGCTTGTCTTAAGAGATGTTTTATTCTAGCAGCGTAATCTAGAACACTCTCGTTTCGCCTCTGTGCCGATTGTGAGAGGTCTAGCTGAATATCTGGGAGGCGTTGTTTAGACGCGTAGGCCTGTTCTAGGCAGTCTAGCAAATCTCGAAGAGTATCCGGATTATCTGACTCTATATATTTACTCGTGTCGCCTTCTATTTTCGTGCGAATAAGTGTGGAGAATGAATTCTGTTCTCTGGCTAAGATAGCTTGTTTTGCGCATTCTACTTTAGTTATGAATTCGGATACGGGCATATTAGTGCCATTGAACGTGGGAATCAGAGCCAATGCATCTTTAAGCGGCAAGTGCGGCACAGTGCTTTCGGTAGCCATGTTGTAAATTTTAATCTAGGATTTGTCGACTTACAAAGTGAAGATGAAGAGAAGGAATGAAAGAAAATGTTGCATTCTTCCGTGAGGATGTTGGTCCAGCGATTTCGTGTCTGTAGGCGGTGATGACGTCGGTGTGCGTTGTGTTGTACTAGAAGTCGTGAAGAATGAAGATGTCGTCGTAGTAGCAGCAAGAGATAGTTTTTCAGCAATATCGATTTGGAGATACGGATTTGTCTGTGACGTTCGTGTGAATGAGAGAACGTTGATTGCGTTAAACGTAGAATATGGCTTTCCGAGTGTCTTCAATACTATCACACAGTGGTATTACTTTTGTATTAACATCGCTGAGCTTGCACACTTTGGAACCGGTCTATCAGATGGCACTTAATGCGTAGCACACACGTAAAATTGTGTCACTGGATTTCCGTAAAGCGAAGGCCGCCGCCCACCAATATAACGTCCATGAGTAGAGTTCACTCCTGAGCGGTAGGAGTAATCTGGTTGGCTTCGCTTTAACGTTCCAGGTCAACCGGAAATCAGGAAGAGGATTGAATAAACTTGAGTATGTTTGATATATCGATTATATGTTTTGTGACGTGGATTTTTCCGCACCTCGGTTACTCGGAAAAAATGACCGGGAACTTACCGCGTGAACAATAATTTGGCGTCCACGATGTCCCCTGAACCTGCAATAAGACCGCGAAATTTGTTGGGCGCCTGGCGTGGTCAACACGCCTCGAAATCGGTAATACGATATACCGCGACCATATGCTCGGTAGCTCAGTACAGCAGAGAGGGGAGGGGTAATTTTTGGGGTAGAGAGAAATGCAACACAATTAAGCCTACGCGTGATGTGGCCAAATCACTATAAAATTCCAATGATATATTTCTTGTCAGCGATATTACAAAAAAAAAAATAAAAACAATAATAATAATAATACGACTGCGCAAGTCGTCCTTCGCGATCCCAAATACAATTTTTAATTTAATCCAAAAGAAATAAGAAAGGGAAAGACAAAACAAATAAAAAAACAAAAAAAAAACAAAGGTGAAGAAATCTAGGAGACCTCTACGGCCTACGTGCGCTAGTCGCCGTCTTAATAATACCCTGATTCGCAAAAAAAAACCAAAAACCAAAATCGGACTCGATGCGCTGCCCGCGATCGTCCTCGACTACGACGCTACTCGTCACTTAATTATACACCGCTAAACAAAAACGTGATCTAGATCATACTCGACGCGCTAATCGCAATCGTGATTGAATCTAGCTAATATCTTATTTCTACGGGCGCTAGTCGCCACCTTACTGATGCACAAGCATTCGTAAACTAAATCAAAAAGACGTGACTCGACGCGCTAATCGCGACCAAATTAATCACTCTAGGAAGCTTTTTTGATCGTGCGAGTGTATAGCGTATCATGACGCATCCGAGCTCCAGTCGTAGTCCCTATTTCCCCAAAGTTCACCACCCTTTTTACGTGCGCAGACTCGACGAGACCCTGTGCAGCGGAATTTGGCCACACTCAATTTCACTCCGAAATTGTTTCCCACTTGAAACCGTGACTCGACGCGAGACTTTACCGGGATCCTCTTGACTCTATGCGTTATCGCGAAAACTCAGGCTACGGTCATCCTCAAGGAGATCGGCAAACAGATTTCGAGCGCTACTCTAACTCTAAGATTACGTGGGCCGACCGTTTATCAGTGTGCCAATTTAACTTGCGCTCGAAATATGCCCGCAAAGAATTATAAGCGCTTACCGCTCCGCAGCCACCCGAGGAACTCTCCTACTCCAGTTTCTGCCATGTCACACACAAGTCTCTATTTCTTTTTTTTTTTTAATTTTTGCTCTACTCAACAGTCGCGAACTGTCGCCAGGACTCAAGTGACGAGTCCTGCAAATCGGAGCCGCAATTCGAACATGCCCCGAACATAGGCGCCATCCATAGTCAAAATTTTCCCGATCGAATTGGCGGTCTCGTTACGCAATTCTTACAATCTAGCGTATCGCTATCGTTGAATTCCGCTGTCGCGGGGTGTCGATTGGCTGGCCAGTCTCGGGTACCCCGTAGCTTGGCAGTGGCGTGGTGATGACTTCGCGAGGGCACCTGTCGTCAGTTGGGCGACGGAGGGGGGGGGGGGGCTACGGCTCGCCAGCCACCAACGGGAATCTCGTCCGCCTTGGATTCCCTCGCGGCAGAGCTCTCCGTTGACGCTCTCTCCGTAGCCTCGTGCGAGGCCCTCCTTTCGTCGCGATCCGCCGCGATTGCCATCCAGTAACGTCGTTCGGATTTGCTGCCGATCCCCTGTCTGAAGCCGCATTCACACGCCACCCAAAAAAAAATAAACAAAAATCCTGAAAAGTCTTATTCGCTAAACCGGCGATAGTCCCCTCTTAGAGTCTCGGATGCGTGACTGTTGTCCTGGCGCTTTTTTTTGAAATGAGCCGCGGTCTGCTCCGCGTGCTCCCTAAGTCTGTGGTCCGTCGAGAGTTCGGGGAGCCGTGTGGAACGCGCAGTAAAAATGCCACGTTACAGTTTATTGCGTAAAACTTAAGATACCGGTAGGAATGAATTGTGTGGTGCGAAAGATGTATGAGAAGTCTAGATGTGGAGTTGTCGAGAGTTAGAATAGGATTGTCGCTCAAGACTTGAAACGTAGGAGTGCGGAAAAGGTGTGACAATGCTAGAAGCACGGAATAGAATTTGATGAGTAAGCGTTATAGTGAATAGCGTGAGACTACGTAGAGATAAGAGGACAGGACAGAGACCGTGAGAATAATGTAAGAACTGTGGGAGAGTTAGCGAGTAGGAAAAATAGAGAGAAGTGGTATGCTGGACGTAACAATGAAAACAAGTTTTCTGAGAATGAAAAAAAGGTTTTCGAAAAATAAAATGCGTAATAATCGTATAAAAAAATTGCAGATTATTATTATTATTATCATCATTATTATTTTTATCGTCATTATTATTATTATTATTATTATTTTTATAGTACCGAGTATGGCATATGTGCATGCAAGGAGATAAAATTTGGAAATGTTTGTATATTCAAAATCTTTTATTGTAATTCGGAAAATACATACAAATTATGTTACATGTCTGTTTTATTTATCTAACTATTGTGCGAACTATCAAAACCCAACCACTACACACAGAACAGATTTCCCCGTTTGCGTAATACTTCCTCCACAAGGTGGCCGTCAAGATATTTTACTTTGCCGAACTCCTCCTTGTAGAAGCCTTCCTCGATGAGATGATCATGATAATCGGTAAGTTTGTACGTCGGTGGCTTGGTATTTTTCATCTCACTCACGGTGAATATTTTAGTCGTCCAATTAGGTGTAAAGCATTTTTCGAATACATTCCTGTATTTGCTGATTCGAACTCGCTCGCCTACACTGAATTTCCGCGCCCGATCACTTCGTTTGATTTGCCGAGGCTTGTACACGCTACGATACAGCTATTTTTCATTCTCCGTGCTAACATTCACCGGTTTCATTCGAACCGTGTGATGTCTGGTGTTGCTGTAGGACTTAATTAAATCATCCACAATATTAATCCACTCGTACGATCCTTGGAGAGTGAACCGCTTCCACATTTTATTTTTCAATGTTCGATTATAACGTTCGCATATCGACGCCTTGAAGTTGCTAAATGTTGAATACATGTTGATATTGTGATGCTTCACGAGGGCTTTGAATTTGCTGTTGTAAAATTCTTCGCCTTGATCAACGTGTAGATGTGTAAGTATACGGCTCTGGGTCAGTACAGATTCCATGGCAGCAGTGTTCGGTTGAACAAATAGTCAGAGGTCTCCAGGCACGAACGGTCGCTCACGCGTGTATACGAACACATGCGTCGCGCGGCCGACTCTCTCTGTCTTGTCTTTGCATGTGTTTTATTCAGATGAGCATGAAGGTGGAGGAGATAGCGCGGGCCAGGGCCGCGTCAGTCAAGTACTCGAGCGACTCGGGGTTTGTTGTTCACTCCTTTTGCCTTTTTCTGTTCTGTGTGCGTTTCCGGAGAGAAGGATAAATCTGAAGGGTTTGATTGCAATTCGATCGATACTTGGATTTTGTGGTGTCTTATATCTTCAAATCCTTCCTGATTGTTGCATTCAAGGGAGCCGGAATAACTTCGTAAGTACACTAACACTAGCGCGGTACGTCCCGCCAGGCACACCGGCGCAGCCCGGTTGTACCAATCAGCAAGCGCAATGCTTGATGCAAGTAATCTACCGACAGCGTGTACATACTTGGATTCACACAAGGTAATCCTACAGGTACACCGAATCAAGCGGTGATACCCGACCACAAGCGCAATGCTTATACGAAGTCGCCAGCGACTTAATTTACCACAATTACACTGCACGAAACAGTCAAGACGCCCAGCGCAATTATATATAAATATAGATTTAATTCGGATGTTTCAAACGAAACCAACAATCAATACAACCACATACAAGAATGTCTCCTCATCGTAGATTTCACTCCCGAAATAATTCATTGTGCGAAATATACCGGGACAATCTCTTGAAACTATACATATAACGCGCATGCGCCAAATAATTTAATCTCATTGATCGGTAAAATCGCGCCGCGGTGATGTTTTCTTCTGCTGAGCAAGGCGCCAACGTACACAGAATAAAACAAAAGCTGTAATTCTCTCGCGCGTAAAGCCGTGAATTAGGAATATGCTGCTGTTTATTTTTACGTAGCGTGAATTGTCTAAGAAGAATAGTATCATTCCGCAATACCGTGGTTGATTTCGCAAGATATTCAACCGACGCAATAAAGAATTTAACGGAAAAGCAAATATCAAATGATACAGAAATTGGGTGTTATTTATTGAAAGAAGAAATCTGAAATTCAACGTGAAATGTCATTATTAAGTGGGAGTCTGGACAAACAGAGGTAGGTAAGTAAAAACAATGTAAAAACAATGATTCTTCATTTACATAAAATTAAAAATAAATGAATGGTTGAGACTCAGTAGAAGGTATTTCCAGGGTAGATTCGTTACAGTGCAGTGCTCCAGAAGTCAGTAATTAGTGCCGATGAACATGAAATAAATAAAAGAAATGAGTAACAAGAAATAAAGAAATTATTCATCTTAAACACGAAGCTGAGGAGGATAAAGAGTAGCAATTAACAGAAAACGTACCCGACGCAATACTCACAAAAACCCTCGCCGACATCATCGATTAGTTGACAAAGTTTTTGCAGCTCCATTGTACAACAATCAATGTTCCGTTAACAAAGAGGGTTCAACAGATATCCAAGAATAAAAAGAGAAGAAGAACAACAGTTAATATTACAGTGTAAATCATGCTTCTAATGAAAAATTAGGAAAAAAAAACAATAACTTACAAGACAATCGTCCGATAACACTGGCAGGCCAATCTCCACTCTTCTGATCACCCCTCGTCTGGCCATTGCCTTTCAAAAAGTGCTGCCTTTTTTTTTGCCTTCAAGAATACCGAAAGATCCTGTTTGATAATAATAGCTTCTAATATTTTCAGGTACAAAATAATTCATTGTCAAAGCGGGAATAAATTTGCCAGGCATGGAAGCATGTAAGTAAATTTCCAATTACGTGATCTTTGACAATGACAATATTTTAACATGGATTCAATGATAAAATTCCTTTTTTTTCAGCAGGCTCGAAGTTTGAACTTTGATTAACACGAGGAAAATTATGCCTTACCTTGTGGTCAAAACGTTTAGGTGGCAAGAATCCTGGTTTCTCGAGCGGTGCAATCATTAGAACCATCGAACCTGGTTGTTTCGTCAGACATCAGGTGCCAGAGTAAATTTTATCAGGCCATCGCCACGTTCTTAACATCAGTTGAGGCAAAATTAAAGAGGGGGATATACTACAGATCATAATGGCTGAATATCCCATCATTTCACTTTGATCGAGCCAATAGCGATAAGTTTGTTACTTAACCGTTGCTGCCAATTCATTCTACCGAGGAATCATTCTGTGCACCATTGTAATTTAGGCATTATTATTAACCTGCATTGTTTTTAAACATTATACCATTTGATTTGGTATCTTATTTCAGAGCTTACTTTTACTCTCTTCAGTAGTATAGCAAGAGGAGTTCTGCGTAAAAACACCTTCTTTACCGACCGAGCCGACCAGTCCCCCTATACATTCTCCTCAGACTCAAGCCCTTTTCCGCTCCGCGCAGCCCAGACGCAAGCCCTTGAAAGTTACTCCCACTCTCACAAGATCAAATGTGCTCTGCCGACCGTTCGTCGGTAAGAAAATCTCCCAAATGACCATGATCGTCGGTAAAAACACCTCCAAATGACCATGATTGTCGGTAAGAATGGTAAAAAATCCTCCAAATGACCATGATCGTCGGTGAAAAATGCCTGAAATTGTCGTGGTGTTACCCCCTGTAGGATAAGTTGTATTCTTTGTTGGTAAAGAAAATCATCTTCACCGAGCGGGATCGATAACTGCATGACCGAGCGCACTCCGTGAATCCACAGGCGTTCGAGCGGTCCCCGTAGATGCTTGAACGTACGACCGGGAATCCTGGCGTGTATCGGGTTTCGAGAGTTTCCAGAAGGTTCGGGAAGATTCTCACGGCATTGAACGAATCTTAGACAAACAATGCGTTCGGTAAGTTTCGACTTGACGGCGAGCGGCCTGCGGACAACGGATTGCAGTGCGACGTTGAGTTCGTGAGCCCTGTGAAGAAGCCGCCTGTGTGTGTGTGTGTGTGAGTCACGTCGGTGTTCACCCATAAAAGGGACCATGTCAGCGTAGAGCGATTATTCTAGAGCAAGCTTCGCAACTCTATCTTTGTCAAGTGTGTGATCGAAAGAAGAAGAAACATGGATTCCGAAAAGTGTTGGAAATTAATACAAATCATGGAAACGGCGTTCAAGATTTTATTTGAAAAATCGTCACCGGCAGAGATTGCAAAATGGATTCGACTCGGAACCCAAAATATCAGGCTTTTGAATCAAATCTTACGCAACAACGCCTCAACGATCGGGGAGAAGACAAGAATTTTGACAACAATTGGAATTCTGAAATCGTTGGCAGTCAAATTTCAACAATTTCAAAAAGTGGGTGACGGATTACGACGCCGACGAAGAAGCGATCGAGTACGGTGGGAGGATTTGGAGACAGCTTTCGAGAGTCGAATTCGAAAGGGAGCCATTATCAATCTGCGGCATAAAGATTTGAACAGGTTTTTGGAAGATGCGAAACACCTCGTCGTTGCAAGACTGAAGCAAATGCTACGAAAAGTGGGAAGTTTAAAAGCAAACTGTGTCTTGTGTTGTAAATTCAATATAACGAAAAACGCTGAACTTGTTGAGGAAATGAAATATTTTAACACCAGAAACCAGATCATCCTCCAGCCAGCTGACATACACGGGTGGTTCGAAGAGAACGTGAAGCAAAAAGTGTTGGCCAAGGTGGAAGATTTTTAAGAGAGAGACTCTGGTTGGTCGCTGACCGAAATAATCAATTTGACTGTGAATATCAACAAGTACGTGCCACTGCGAGGCGGTGTGTTCACATACACACCACTACCGAAAGATATTCAAGATAAGAAGGCTGTCGTCAACATCCGCAACAGAGACGCGTATTGCTTCCTCTGGTCGGTCACCGCAGCCCTCTTTCCAGCCAACAACAAAAATCCCAATGAAATTACTTCGTATCCACATTTCAGCTCAGTGCTACAATACGACGGTTTGCATTTTCCAATGACTTTAGACCAGATTCGAAAATTTGAGAAACTTAACAAACTCTCAATTAACGTTTATGGTATAGATAGTGCGGAAAAACAAAAGCGCAGTGAAATTGTACCCATTTATTTAAGCCGAAACAAGTTTGATAAACCTACAATTCATCTTTTAGTAATAGAGTCTGAAAACGACGATGACGATGATAGTATGGAAAATATTGAAAAGAATGTAACACATCATTTTGCATGGATTCGAAATTTATCGCGGTTGACAAGTTCCCAAATTTCTAAACGTAATGGTCGTACTTGGTTGTGCGATAGGTGTCTATCACACTTCCAATCTGAAAGGCGTTTGTTCAAGCACAATGTAGATTGCATGAATTTAAACAAACCAAAGTTATTCCACCTACAGAGGCGGAAAAAATTCTAAAATTTAAAAATTTCAAGCACAAAGAAACCGTTCCGTTCTGCGTTTGCGCAGATCTAGAATGTTTACTGCAACCGACACATGAAAGTTTTGGGGAAAATAGAACAATTTATCAGAAGCATCTCCCGTATAGTATAGCTTACTATCTGCATTGTGCGTTTGACGATTCGCTTTCAAAATTCAAAATTAATCGCGGAGAGACTTGCGTTCAATGGTTTGTGAACGAGTTAGCGGAATTGGCACATTAGTTAGAGGGATACTACAAGACTGTTGTACCGATGGAACCACTAAATTTCAATCAAATCAACGAATTTCACTGAATAACAGTGTGTCATATTTGTGAAAAACCGTTTACACTCGCAGACGTGAAACATCGTGATCACTGCCATTTCACGGGAAAGTACCGTGGTGCTGCTCACCGAGGTTGCAATCTAAATTACCAAAATTCGCACATTATCCCAGTGATATTCGACAATCTGTCGGGGTACGATTCACATTTTCTGATCAAAGCACTGGCTTTGGGAGAGTATTCGGACTCGTATTTACAGACGGACGTGTTTTTACTAACCGACGTTTTTCAAAACTTTCGACAGAGCTGTTGGACAACGTACAAACTGGACCCGTTACATTACTACACAGCGCCCGGTCTGTCGTTTGATGCAATGTTAAAATGTACAGGCATCGAACTCGAGCTTCTCACCGACATAGACATGGTTATGTTTATCGAAAAGGGTATTCGTGGTGGTGTGTCACAGTGTTCGAACAGATACGCAAAGGCCAACAATAGATATGTGGGAGAGGAATTCGATCCTGAGGTCGAAGAATCTTATCTCATGTACTTTGACGTTAATAATTTGTACGGTGCTGCTATGAGCTTTGCTCTGCCATACAGTTCCTTCGAATGGTTATCAGACTACGGACAATGCGACGTTCTTACCATCTCGGACAATGCGGAGTTTGGTTACATACTGGAGGTGGATTTGGAATATCCTGAGGAACTGCATGAAATTCATAAGGATGTACCACTGTGTCCGGAGCACTACATACCTCCGATCTCGAATAGTAAGCAACCGAAATTGACGCCCACGCTACTTTCCAAGAAGAACTACGTTGTTCATTATAGCGTTTTGAAACAATGCTTACAATTAGGCTTAAAATTACTCAAAATTCACAGAGCTCTTAAATTCAGACAAACCCCGTGGCTCAAAAAATACATAGATTTGAATACCGATTTGCGCAAAAAATCTCAGAACGACTTCGAGAAAAATTTTTACAAACTGATGAACAATGCAGTTTTTGGCAAAACAATGGAAAATGTTAGGAAGTGTAGAGATGTCAGACTGATCACGAAATGGGATGGAAGATACGGTGCTAGAGCTACCATAGCCAAACCCAATTTTCACAGCCGCACCGTTTTCGGCAAAGATATAATCATCGTTGAAATGAGTAAGACGAAAGTCAAGTCGAATCAACCATTGTACGCAGGTTTCTCCATCATGGATCTGGCTAAAACATATATCTACGATTTTCATTACAATTACATTAAGCAGAAATTCGGCAACCGAGCAAAATTAATGTACACGGATACCGACAGTTTGATTTACAATTTTACCGTCCCCGACATATACGAACACATGAAGGAGGACTTGCACAAATTCGATACGTCTGATTATCCGCTTGACAACGTTTACGGAATACCTCGAGCAAACAAAAAAGTTCTCGGCTTGATGAAAGATGAGAATAATGGAAAAATAATGCTGGAATTTGTAGGATTAAGAGCTAAACTGCACGCATTCCGAGTCTTGGGAGATGAGAAAGACAATAAACGTGCCAAAGGTGTCAAAGGATCAGCGTTGAGAAAAATAACTTTGAACGATTATTTGGAATGTGTTTTGAACCGTGAAAATCTATCCTCAAATCAGCATTTGATATTGAGTCGAAAGCACGAGGTATACACCGTAGAACAGCAGAAAGTAGCACTGAGCTGGAATGACGACAAGCGGATCGTGTTTCAAAATACAACCGACACGCTTCCGTGGGGCTACAAGCCTACACCTCAGCTTTTTAATTTATAACTGTACCATGATGTATAAAATATTATTATGTAGGATAGTGAATAAGAACGCTCCGAAATATAAGAAATTGTACAACGATGCATATGTCTGTCGATTTTCTAAAAAATAAAGACGCATACTTGTTGTGTGTCGGATATAAAATAAAGAGGGACGTACGTTTTTACAAAAAAAAATTCATTTATTAAAATGTGACATACCCGATTCGTTCATCCAACTGTTGTGTGTATTGTCAAAACCTGACCATTCAACGTATATTTTTTTTCCGCGCTTTTTGAGCACCTTCTCCACCAGATAGATATCCGGATGCTTAACCTTGAGGAGCTCTTGTTCGTAGAAACCACCAGCGATGGGTTGATCTCGGTAGTCTTTGAGCTTGTACGTCACAGGATGAGTATTTTCCACTTGACTTATCGTGAATATTTCAGTCGTCCAATTGGGAGTGTAACCTTTCTCGAAGACATTTTTGAATTTGCTGATTCGAACTTTGTCGCCAGATTTGAATTTTGCCGATATGTTAGGTATCGCTCGAAGCCCTCCGTACGCCTGACGTAACAACAGCCTCTCGTTTGCAACGGTGACATCCGACGGTTTCATTCTTATGGTTCGGTGTCTGGTGTTGTTGTAAGCCGAAACCAAATCGGATAAGATATCGAGCCACTTGTAGCTTCCTTGCATGCTGAACCGTGTCCACATTTTACTGTTCAGCGTGCGACTGAAACGTTCACAGATCGAAGCCTTCAAATTACTGTACGTGGAGTAAAGTTTGATTCCGTAACGTGTCACAAGCGATTCAAAGGGCATAGCCGGATAAGCAGGTCGAATCTGCCCCCGCTGAATTTTTTGTCGGTACTTAAGGGATCAATTTGGACCCAAATGAAAATAATTCAGTGAAAATTTCAGCTATTAATCTTAAACGGTTTCCGAGTAATTGAAAAAAAACCTATTTTTTAGTATTTTTTTTTTTTTAATAGTAAAATTGAAAATTTTTTTTTGCTGATTTTTTTTTAAATACTTACGAGTAAAAGCTGTGAAAAAAATTTCTTTTTATTATTTCTAGACTAATAGCCGATTTTTAAACTGAAAAACAAAATTACAATCATTTTTTTTTATGCCTATTTCAAAACATGCAATCACCAAATTTGGACAGAACACGTCTTTCATACCCCTCTGTACTCAGAAATTTTTTTCAATTTTTTTGGTTTGGTGCAACGTCATGAAAAAAATTAAAAACCAATTTTTTGTCAATTATTTATATTTCAACTGCTTAGAACACTACTTACAACTAATTATAAAATGTATTTATTCATAAAAATATTCATCAAAAACGTAAGTGGTCATCAAAATATTTGTTAATATTTTCGTCAATTTTCATCACTGTCTTCATTAATAACTACACAGCGCCCGGTATTATTGAAAATGCGACTTAAAAGGATCATACCAGCTTTCTCAAGCAGTGTCATACTTAGCTGAGATGATGGATGAAGATAATAATATAAGCCTTCAGTACGTAAGATCGGCTGAAACCATACTTAGATTTCAAGTAAGATCTCGGCATATTAATGCAAAAACATATCGCTGCTTCATTAAGTATCATCGTGGCAAAAATGGAGTTAACGGAATTTCTTGATATTGCTGTGATTGTGTCAACAGTCGGCGTACAGTTGGTTGTTGTTCGCATGTAGCAGCTATTATTAATTACCTATAACATGCTAGATATTTATCGAGAATTGTAAGACCAGCAGAGATTTTAAGTCGCATTTTCAATAATACCGGGCGCTGTGTAGTTATTAATGAAGACAGTGATGAAGATTGACGAAAATATTAACAAATGTTTTGATGACCACTTACGTTTTTGATGAATATTTTTATGAATAAATACATTTTATAATTAGTTGTAAGTAGTGTTCTAAGCAGTTGAAATATAAATAATTAACAAAAAATTGGTTTTTAATTTTTTTCATGACGTTGCACCAAACCAAAAAAATTGAAAAAATTCCTGAGTACAGAGGGGTATAAAAGACGTATTCTGTCCAAATTTGGTGATTGCATGTTTTAAAATAGGCATAAAAAAAAATAATTGTAATTTTGTGTTTTAGTTTAAAAATCGTCTATTAGTCTAGAAATCATAAAAAAAAAAAATTTTCACAGCTTTTGCTCGTAAGTATTTGAAAAAAAATCAGCAAAAAAAAATTTTCAATTTTACTATTAAAAAAAAAATAAATACTAAAAAATAGGTTTTTTTTCAATTACTCGGAAACCGTTTAAGATTAATAGCTGAAATTTTCACTGAATTATTTTCATTTGGGTCTAAATTGATCCCTGAAGTACCGACAAAAAATTCAGCGGGGGCCGATTCGACCTGCTTATCCGGCTATGCCCTTTCGAGTTGTGAAATTCCGTTCCTCTGTCGACGTGTAAATTTTTCGGCACCCGTCCTTGAACAAGCACAGATTCCATTGCCTTCATAACATCATCTCCAGACTTGCTCTTCATCGGTACAGCCCACGCATACTTTGAAAAAATATCAATGACTGTGAGCATGTACTTGTAGCCTTTGTTTTGTCCAGCGTATGACGTCATATCAACAAGATCCGCCTGCCAGGTCTCGTCGATGCCGCGCACGTCTACACGTCGACGCGGGTAATTCCGGCGTGCAGGCTTATGCAGTTCCGTCACCAGTGCTTGCTTTTCCTCGTTTATATTCCAACGCTCTTAGTCGGGTGTCCAATTGAGAAATGTTATCAGCGTTTAGAATCGACAGGTCTCTGCCTGTTTCAAAGTCTGTGTGAAAGGTATCCAAGGCTTTCTCCGTGATGAGCTCTAAAGCTTTGATCATTTGATCGAGGTTGTCGATTTGTTTTTGCAGCACGTTGAATTTTCGTCTCAAGATTTTTAAAGTTACAGCATTGTTCGGCTCTGCGGGATCTGCGACATTGCACAGTCTCTTGTTCCGTATATTACGCTTTGACTGCCATGACTTTGACGTAGATATTAGCTGAACTTTGTATAACTTTTTTGACTTGCAAGTATCATGTAAGACTGACGAGTCTGCATCGGATGCGTTGAGCTTATATATATATATATATATAAGCCGATAGATCGCAAGAATTTGGAAACAATGCGCACTGCGTTCTGCGCATATCGGAGTGAAAAAATGACGTCAGAGACGACTGGGTCCTCCCTTCGTATGACCCGCCATCCCTAAATTTCTGAGTTTTATTGCTCTCCCGGCTCTGTAGAGATAATGAAATTCATGTAAGAAAAAAAAATGACGTCAAAGACTACCGAGATCAACCCATCGCTGGTGGTTTCTACGAACAAGAGCTCCTCAAGGTTAAGCATCCGGATATCTATCTGGTGGAGAAGGTGCTCAAAAAGCGCGGAAAAAAAATATACGTTGAATGGTCAGGTTTTGACAATACACACAACAGTTGGATGAACGAATCGGGTATGTCACATTTTAATAAATGAATTTTTTTTTGTAAAAACGTACGTCCCTCTTTATTTTATATCCGACACACAACAAGTATGCGTCTTTATTTTTTAGAAAATCGACAGACATATGCATCGTTGTACAATTTCTTATATTTCGGAGCGTTCTTATTCACTATCCTACATAATAATATTTTATACATCATGGTACAGTTATAAATTAAAAAGCTGAGGTGTAGGCTTGTAGCCCCACGGAAGCGTGTCGGTTGTATTTTGAAACACGATCCGCTTGTCGTCATTCCAGCTCAGTGCTACTTTCTGCTGTTCTACGGTGTATACCTCGTGCTTTCGACTCAATATCAAATGCTGATTTGAGGATAGATTTTCACGGTTCAAAACACATTCCAAATAATCGTTCAAAGTTATTTTTCTCAACGCTGATCCTTTGACACCTTTGGCACGTTTATTGTCTTTCTCATCTCCCAAGACTCGGAATGCGTGCAGTTTAGCTCTTAATCCTACAAATTCCAGCATTATTTTTCCATTATTCTCATCTTTCATCAAGCCGAGAACTTTTTTGTTTGCTCGAGGTATTCCGTAAACGTTGTCAAGCGGATAATCAGACGTATCGAATTTGTGCAAGTCCTCCTTCATGTGTTCGTATATGTCGGGGACGGTAAAATTGTAAATCAAACTGTCGGTATCCGTGTACATTAATTTTGCTCGGTTGCCGAATTTCTGCTTAATGTAATTGTAATGAAAATCGTAGATATATGTTTTAGCCAGATCCATGATGGAGAAACCTGCGTACAATGGTTGATTCGACTTGACTTTCGTCTTACTCATTTCAACGATGATTATATCTTTGCCGAAAACGGTGCGGCTGTGAAAATTGGGTTTGGCTATGGTAGCTCTAGCACCGTATCTTCCATCCCATTTCGTGATCAGTCTGACATCTCTACACTTCCTAACATTTTCCATTGTTTTGCCAAAAACTGCATTGTTCATCAGTTTGTAAAAATTTTTCTCGAAGTCGTTCTGAGATTTTTTGCGCAAATCGGTATTCAAATCTATGTATTTTTTGAGCCACGGGGTTTGTCTGAATTTAAGAGCTCTGTGAATTTTGAGTAATTTTAAGCCTAATTGTAAGCATTGTTTCAAAACGCTATAATGAACAACGTAGTTCTTCTTGGAAAGTAGCGTGGGCGTCAATTTCGGTTGCTTACTATTCGAGATCGGAGGTATGTAGTGCTCCGGACACAGTGGTACATCCTTATGAATTTCATGCAGTTCCTCAGGATATTCCAAATCCACCTCCAGTATGTAACCAAACTCCGCATTGTCCGAGATGGTAAGAACGTCGCATTGTCCGTAGTCTGATAACCATTCGAAGGAACTGTATGGCAGAGCAAAGCTCATAGCAGCACCGTACAAATTATTAACGTCAAAGTACATGAGATAAGATTCTTCGACCTCAGGATCGAATTCCTCTCCCACATATCTATTGTTGGCCTTTGCGTATCTGTTCGAACACTGTGACACACCACCACGAATACCCTTTTCGATAAACATAACCATGTCTATGTCGGTGAGAAGCTCGAGTTCGATGCCTGTACATTTTAACATTGCATCAAACGACAGACCGGGCGCTGTGTAGTAATGTAACGGGTCCAGTTTGTACGTTGTCCAACAGCTCTGTCGAAAGTTTTGAAAAACGTCGGTTAGTAAAAACACGTCCGTCTGTAAATACGAGTCCGAATACTCTCCCAAAGCCAGTGCTTTGATCAGAAAATGTGAATCGTACCCCGACAGATTGTCGAATATCACTGGGATAATGTGCGAATTTTGGTAATTTAGATTGCAACCTCGGTGAGCAGCACCACGGTACTTTCCCGTGAAATGGCAGTGATCACGATGTTTCACGTCTGCGAGTGTAAACGGTTTTTCACAAATATGACACACTGTTATTCAGTGAAATTCGTTGATTTGATTGAAATTTAGTGGTTCCATCGGTACAACAGTCTTGTAGTATCCCTCTAACTAATGTGCCAATTCCGCTAACTCGTTCACAAACCATTGAACGCAAGTCTCTCCGCGATTAATTTTGAATTTTGAAAGCGAATCGTCAAACGCACAATGCAGATAGTAAGCTATACTATACGGGAGATGCTTCTGATAAATTGTTCTATTTTCCCCAAAACTTTCATGTGTCGGTTGCAGTAAACATTCTAGATCTGCGCAAACGCAGAACGGAACGGTTTCTTTGTGCTTGAAATTTTTAAATTTTAGAATTTTTTCCGCCTCTGTAGGTGGAATAACTTTGGTTTGTTTAAATTCATGCAATCTACATTGTGCTTGAACAAACGCCTTTCAGATTGGAAGTGTGATAGACACCTATCGCACAACCAAGTACGACCATTACGTTTAGAAATTTGGGAACTTGTCAACCGCGATAAATTTCGAATCCATGCAAAATGATGTGTTACATTCTTTTCAATATTTTCCATACTATCATCGTCATCGTCGTTTTCAGACTCTATTACTAAAAGATGAATTGTAGGTTTATCAAACTTGTTTCGGCTTAAATAAATGGGTACAATTTCACTGCGCTTTTGTTTTTCCGCACTATCTATACCATAAACGTTAATTGAGAGTTTGTTAAGTTTCTCAAATTTTCGAATCTGGTCTAAAGTCATTGGAAAATGCAAACCGTCGTATTGTAGCACTGAGCTGAAATGTGGATACGAAGTAATTTCATTGGGATTTTTGTTGTTGGCTGGAAAGAGGGCTGCGGTGACCGACCAGAGGAAGCAATATGCGTCTCTGTTGCGGATGTTGACGACAGCCTTCTTATCTTGAATATCTTTCGGTAGTGGTGTGTATGTGAACACACCGCCTCGCAGTGGCACGTACTTGTTGATATTCACAGTCAAATTGATTATTTCGGTCAGCGACCAACCAGAGTCTCTCTCTTAAAAATCTTCCACCTTGGCCAACACTTTTTGCTTCACGTTCTCTTCGAACCACCCGTGTATGTCAGCTGGCTGGAGGATGATCTGGTTTCTGGTGTTAAAATATTTCATTTCCTCAACAAGTTCAGCGTTTTTCGTTATATTGAATTTACAACACAAGACACAGTTTGCTTTTAAACTTCCCACTTTTCGTAGCATTTGCTTCAGTCTTGCAACGACGAGGTGTTTCGCATCTTCCAAAAACCTGTTCAAATCTTTATGCCGCAGATTGATAATGGCTCCCTTTCGAATTCGACTCTCGAAAGCTGTCTCCAAATCCTCCCACCGTACTCGATCGCTTCTTCGTCGGCGTCGTAATCCGTCACCCACTTTTTGAAATTGTTGAAATTTGACTGCCAACGATTTCAGAATTCCAATTGTTGTCAAAATTCTTGTCTTCTCCCCGATCGTTGAGGCGTTGTTGCGTAAGATTTGATTCAAAAGCCTGATATTTTGGGTTCCGAGTCGAATCCATTTTGCAATCTCTGCCGGTGACGATTTTTCAAATAAAATCTTGAACGCCGTTTCCATGATTTGTATTAATTTCCAACACTTTTCGGAATCCATGTTTCTTCTTCTTTCGATCACACACTTGACAAAGATAGAGTTGCGAAGCTTGCTCTAGAATAATCGCTCTACGCTGACATGGTCCCTTTTATGGGTGAACACCGACGTGACTCACACACACACACACACAGGCGGCTTCTTCACAGGGCTCACGAACTCAACGTCGCACTGCAATCCGTTGTCCGCAGGCCGCTCGCCGTCAAGTCGAAACTTACCGAACGCATTGTTTGTCTAAGATTCGTTCAATGCCGTGAGAATCTTCCCGAACCTTCTGGAAACTCTCGAAACCCGATACACGCCAGGATTCCCGGTCGTACGTTCAAGCATCTACGGGGACCGCTCGAACGCCTGTGGATTCACGGAGTGCGCTCGGTCATGCAGTTATCGATCCCGCTCGGTGAAGATGATTTTCTTTACCAACAAAGAATACAACTTATCCTACAGGGGGTAACACCACGACAATTTCAGGCATTTTTCACCGACGATCATGGTCATTTGGAGGATTTTTTACCATTCTTACCGACAATCATGGTCATTTGGAGGTGTTTTTACCGACGATCATGGTCATTTGGGAGATTTTCTTACCGACGAACGGTCGGCAGAGCACATTTGATCTTGTGAGAGTGGGAGTAACTTTCAAGGGCTTGCGTCTGGGCTGCGCGGAGCGGAAAAGGGCTTGAGTCTGGGGAGAATGTATAGGCGGACTGGTCGGCTCGGTCGGTAAAGAAGGTGTTTCTACACAGAACTCTCCTTGCTATACTACTCTCTTTGGCATTGAATTCAGATAAATAGTTTTTCAAGTCATCAATTAGATTGTAGGGTTTAATTTTGCTAGGCAAACTGAATCAATCTAAATCTCGAACTGTTAAATAAGTTCGGTTAAAAATATCTTCAAATTTAATCTTAGTTGACTGTGTCATCTGGCTAGCTAGTTGCACGATAACTTGAAACCAAATTCAATTTTACACTTTTTATACGGTCCTACGCTAAGACTGAAAGCTTGTGAATCTCCATGTACCGCAATTATTTCTGAATTTCATGTTAGCATCATCGGGAGCAAAAAAAATCCCATTTCGAGATTGAAAATGGAACCTGAAACACAGAGTTATTCAGTAGCACGAATTGTAAACCGAGAATTTTATAGTGGTTTCTGCAACAAAGGGACTCTTTCCAAATATTCTTGTTAGAAGGTGATGTTCGGAGGACTATGAACAAGATATTGTATTGGATTACATTATTTGGAAAAAAATCTTTATCAACTTTGTTAAGAATTAGATATTTATTAATTTTGATGGAACAAGGGACACAATCTTGAATCCGATAAGTCAAGATCCTCGTAATAATGTTCAGACATTACTCTAATACATGATTGTCCTTGAAGCTAATTGTGACATTGAGGCGCATTTTCAGAATTTTGATTTTCAACTTGCATCACAGGATGTGATTCACGTTCCTGAGTTCTACGCTTTCGATTAGATTTTTTTTGTTTTGAACCGCACTAACATGAAATACAGAAATCGCTTTAATAAATCTAATACGACTTGAATTTTCAATTTGAGTATCGGGTTCCTTTTATTTATTCAATCAAACATCATCGAAAATTTGCGAAATGAACTCTGATAATTATTAGAAAATTTTTAATAGTAGTAGCAATAATTTATTGATCGGAAAAAATACATTGACTATCGACTATTTGTGAATTTTGTTGAACTAATTTCGAGAAAAAAAAAGATTTACCATTCTGTTACAGATAGTAAGATATTTAAATTTCTTGAACGCTCGGTTTAATGTCTCATTTTCAAAAGTGATAAAATTCAATATTACCACCTGAAATTACAAGAGAGTGAAAAAGTTCCTTAGTTGCTTGAAAGTGGCGATGATCGTTGTACGTGTGATAAATTGAATAGGCAGATAACAGTGAATATTGGAGATGTAATTATTTTGGCCGTATCACCTGTTGATAGAAAAAACTTCATTGTTATTTCTGATGTACGAAATAATAAAAGTGATCAAATAAAATGTTCCCACCTACCTGCTGCGTTTCTTCCAAGCACCCAACATTTAAACAGATTTCTCATTTCAGTCGAATAAAGCCAAGTTTCAAAGAGCATCAGCATCAACTTTCCGAGTCACTACCTCGACTGTTTGAGATTCTAACCTCAAAAATTCGTATGAACTGCAACGCTGCCAGAAACAGAGTTTGACAGCTGAAACTCGGAGTGGCCAGCCTGCCCGAGAAGCCGATAAAACTCGCGCATGCGCATTATATGTATAGTTTCAAGAGATTGTCCCGGTATCTGATATGATGAATATTCTATACACATTGTCAAATCAACATTTGCGAGGGGTTTTTTCTCTGAGATCTATACCTTAAAGATTTTCCTCTCTGAGCCATAATAAAACATAGAATGAAGTTTATTTCATCAATTCCTATCCCCTAGATCCTTGTTTTCTAGATTTGGAAATCGTGACCAAATTAAAAAATACGCAGCCTCGTTTTCACTAAAGAGGACGCGCTCCACGAAACAAGCAGTATCATCTTTCCCACTCTTGGACTTGATCGGCACCGCCCACGTGTACTTTGAAAATATGGCGATGATTGTCAGTAGGTATTTTGATCGCTTGTTGTGCGAGCTGTATGCGATCATATCGACGAGATCAGCTTGCTAGGTCTTATCCAATCCGCGTACATCTACGAATCGGCGCGGATAGTTGCGTCGAGCCTGTATGTGAAGTTCAGCAGCTATTACAGTCTTCATTGTTCCCACTCTTCACTTCTCAATTTTTCGAATTGGCGCTCATCCACTCTGGTTCCTCGATCGATACTAATTCCTCGCTGGCTCGTTCCAGCACCGGTGTTGCTCTATCCCCAATATGTTTGATGCGACTTAACGCGTTTTCTACAATTTTGTTATTTATGCTTAGCTGTTTTAACTCCTCGTTGTGATTATGCGCGAAACTCTCAAAATTCGATTGAAAAGTATCCACAATATCCACAGCCATAGACTGTAAAGCAGTATTGAGAACTTTTGAGGAAACAGCATCGGTGGAATGCTGCGGATCAGCTATGTTACACAATCGTTTAACATCCAAATCATACTGATTGTCGTTGCTGGTTTTGAATCCAACACCCGAAGGCCCTCGAATAAATTTTTTACTCGCATCACGCTTCGAGTGTCGCCCGAATATGTCTCTGGTCATCACTGGACGGTCATTGGACAAACGATGATTTTATTTTTACACGTCACTAACGAACGATATTAGCCTTGCGCAACTCTTCAACGATGGCGACAATTACGTTGGAATGGTTGGGACTTTTTCATTTAGTTCAATTATCAACTATGCCATGCCTTCAACGGTTTTCCGCAACAAATTCAAATCGCTCCTTGAACTGTTGATACTTTCAAGCATGGATCTTATAACCGCGTGAATTTCTCCGGCATTATTTGCAATCTTCATCTTAATTATATGAATTCCCTCCTCGATGTCGTTCTGGAGCCCATCATTCGCTCGTTGTACACTGTGGTTAAGTACTCTCATAGAAACGGCATTGTTTTCCATCAGCGGATCGGCTATATTACACAATCGTTTGCTGTCTACATCGTGTTGATTATCGGCGGTGGTTTTGAATCCAACATCCGAAGGCCCTCGAATAAATTTTTTACTCGCATCACGCTTCGAGTGTCGCCCGAATATGTCTCTGGTCATCACTGGACGGTCATTGGACAAATGATGATTTTATTTTTACACGTCACTAACGAACGATATTAGCCTTGCGCAACTCTTCAACGATGGCGACAATTACGTTGGAATGGTTGGGACTTTTTCATTTAGTTCAATTATCAACTACGCCATGCCTTCAACGGTTTTCCGCAACAAATTCAAATCGCTCCTTGAACTGTTGATACTTTCAAGCATGGATCTTATAACCGCGTGAATTTCTCCGGCATTATTTGCAATCTTCATCTCAATTATATGAATTCCCTCCTCGATGTCGTTCTGGAGCCCATCATTCGCTCGTTGTACACTGTGGTTAAGTACTCTCATAGAAACGGCATCGTTTTCCATCTGCGGATCGGCTATATTACACAATCGTTTGCTGTCTACATCGTGTTGATTATCGGCGGTGGTTTTGAATCCAACATCCGAAGGCCCCCGAATACATTTTTTACCCCCACCACGCGCCGAGTGTCGTCCAAATATGTCTATACTCATCACTGGACGGTTGCTGAACAAATGGTGATTCTATGTTCATCCGCCGCTAATAAACGATTCCAGCCTCGCGCAACTCCTCCATAATGGAGACAATTTCGCTGGAATGGCTGGTATTGCCTGCAGCCTGTGACGCCATAAGCAGCCGGAGACGATCTACAATTTCATTCGGATCATCCCAGTAGACGTAATCAACATCTCGGCCGGCCTTTCGCGCAATCTCATAGTCGGGTAAGCCTTTACCCGATTTCTTCGGCGAGCTGACGTGTTTTGCAATGAAATTTCTATCCTTCGCGCTTTTTAAATCATCTCGAAGGCATACATCGGCTTTGTGAAGTTTTCAATGCGCATTTGTCGTCGTTACAATTTTCATGTAATTATTCTTGTCCGCGTCATTTACAACCGATGCATCGGGTGATTTTTTAAACAATAATTCAAGTAATCCTGGTGTTCTCTTATAAATTTTATCTCCCACATTGACCAGATTATCAATGAAATTGATCGGCGTATCACCAATCATCATACCGATCGTCAACTTTCGAACACCGTATGTGGTATCCAGATCCGTCTTTTCGCTTGTGCTGAACATTTTCAAATACAGCGCCATGAAATCCGTTGTTTTCTTCACCGGCGTACTTGTAGTAGAAATTTCACCAAACTTCAGTGTTTTGTCATTTGCATCCATGAAATTCCCATTGTCCATATCCTCATCCTCCTTATCATCATCATCCCCGGTACTCTCGCCATTTTTTTCTTCTTCTTTTTTCATTGTATCATCCGGTAGTTCCGTTTCAAATCCTTGTTTAATATGCTGCTGCTGCTCCTGCAGCTTTGAGGTATCCACCAATTCTTGCAACGGCGTTATTGAAGGCGTTATTAATTAATACCTCTCCCACAACCTGTTCGGTCGTGTCCTTGTCCAACTTGAGCATCTTGTGCTTCCGACGTATGATATCGCAAGCTTTCGATATTTGACTCAGTGTATCGCTATGTTTACGAATCTTGGCACTCTCCATGTTGCCGGGCCGATTGTTGCAATAAAACTGTGCAAGTTCACGTTAGTTCAGGCTTATGAAGCAGTCAAACCCCTTCCTATATCGTCCCCTATTGATTTCGCTATCCTTGTCAATTACGATAAAACTGTATTTGTCATCATTCCAGCATGCCGAGCACGAGTCTTTAAATTGCTGATTCGTCATGTCTGTGTTCACATGATCGTTGAAGATATGTTTCAGATTCATATCATCGTGTTAAAATAGCACCAATAAGTTTGCGTTGACACGCACTAGGTGTTTTGGAATGCGCGCATACGTTTGACGTGGATAAAAGCCATCGATATCGCGATGCCTGCCCAATACTGCCCATGCTGAAGTATGCCCTGATATCACCTTGCTTTTCACAGGCCACATCGTCGGAAATCATAACAGGGTTCGGGTGAGCATCTTCCGGTTTTACAACCTCGTCGTTCTCATGAAACGGGAAATAACCCACACCCTGCACGGGTTCTAGTAACTTTTGCAAAAATTGATACTTTGGCTGGATGAGAGATTTTGAATAGACGTAGACATTTTCGAATCGCAATTCATTGCCGTGCGTGATGAGTGAGAGAAGAGCGCTAGTTTCACCACAATTCGATGGCCCACAAAAAAATTGCTCTCACGGTATTTGTTAGCAATTTTCCATATCGTTTTTCTATCTTTCCGTTTCCGCGTCGAACTATTTTATCGAAATTCACGATAGATAGTTTATCGGGCTGATCTTGAAATCTCATGATGCTTCCTTAGCATGACAACGAGAACTAAAATGACGGTATATGAATTCCCCCTTTGATACAAGTCACGTTAGTTGTTGCCCGACTATGAGGACGTGCACACGGAAGAAACGCGGTGGTGGTTTGTTGAATGAAATCATCAATCATCTCTCAGTTGAATTTCACGTACCGAGGTATCAGTACAGCGGACCTGGAACAAAATTAACCAAGAGGTTGACTCGTGGCAATTTGGGGATCAATCCGCTGGATGCTGCGTGCAAAGACCACGACATTGCATACGCGAAGAATCGCGATATCGCAGCGAGAAATCTTGCTGACAAAGCGCTCGCTGAGAAGGCTTCTAATCGCGTCTTGGCCAAGGACGCTAGTGTGGGTCAAAAGACGGTAGCCTGGGGAATCAACAACACCATGAAAGCTAAATCTCAACTCGGAATGGGCTCAGCTGCGAAGCGGTCGAACCTTGGAGTGGCTGCGAAGAAGAAATCTAGAACAGGTGGGAAGAGTAAACAGCAATAGAGAACGGTGAATCTTAAATACATCATCACAGCAGCAAAGGTCGCCATGCGACCGGGTTATAAAGCCGTCGAATCAGCGTTGGCGGGTAACCGTGCGGCTGCGCGTGGGACTGGGAAGAATGCTCGTATGCCTCGCGTTATACCTGTCCCTGATAAAATTGGCGACTTCCTGCCGTTCCTTATTCCAATTCTGGTCGGTCTGAGCGCTACTGGGGCTCTGCGGGTGGTGCTGCGGGTATAGCTTAAGCTGTCAACAAACATCGGTTGAACAAGACCAAACGGCGCAATGCAAGAATGGAGGCGATTGCTTTGGGCAAGGGATTATACCTGCCACCCCACCGCAGCGGAATAGGCATGTACTTTTGTCCGGCAAAAAACTGATGAAGCTACCATACTGAGCTCTCACCAACATGGATTTACGCAAATATGCTGAAAATATGAAGATTTCTCATTTTCGCGGTGTTTTCATGCGGAATGGCTTAATCGGGAGCAAAAATGCGAGAATTCGCAATTATTAATCTTGACGATAAAAACAGCTCAGGGACACATTGGGTTGCGTACAAGAAAAATGGTGGTCATGTTGCCTATTTCGATAGTTTCGGTGATTTGAAACCCCCTAAAGACCTGATGAGATATCTCGGCGTTGGTAGCGTTAAATAAAATCATAACAGGTATCAGAAATATGATACTGTGATTTGCGGGCACTTATGCCTTAAATTTCTCAGCGAACAGTTAAGAAAAGACAAGTGCCGCAGGAGCAAGCATCAGTCATGTCGGAATCGTCGACGTTAACACTGTCAGGCACATCCTCCGTGCTGGAGGCTCAATATTTCCCCCTAATCAAGTTATCACCGGAGAAAAACTATGTTCTCGGACTCGTCGAGTTCCTTACATTCAATTCCATACCCAATATTTATGAGGCGTGTGATAAATTTTACCTAAAACGGGCGGACAACAGCAGAGAGAGAATCACAATACCCACGCGAAGCTGTGAAATTGAGAATATTGAAAAATTTCTGCGTAAGGAGCTACTCTCCGACATCACCGTCAGTCTGAGAGCTAACGACAACGAGCTGAACAGTGAAGTCACGTGCAATCATGTGGTAGACTTCAAACCCAAAGATTCGATCGGCAGATTATTGGAATTTAAGGCGGTTGAGCTAGCACGAGACGTTACTCATAAATCTGAATTACCAGTGGCTATACTGAAGGTTAATACTTTACACGTTGAGTGTAACATAACCATTGGGGCGTACATAAACGAGCGTCGAGCTCACACGATTTATGAATTTTTCCCAACTGGTCCATCAGGATATAAGATTGTCGAAGTGCCTGTCAGCATCATTTACCTGCCAATCGCCGTACTGTCGATACAGCATTCACAGCTGAGAATAGTTGATCAAGACGACGAGCTGATTAATTTTCGCGGTGAAACGATTACTGTGCGTTTACACGTGAAGATACTGAAATAATGGGGATCGTGTTTGAGACGAGAAAGTTGGGTAAGAGTTATAAAAGTCAGACGTCATGGGCACAAATCATCAGTCGCCCGACACCTCTGACAACGTTCACACCGCCCACGAGACTGACACCTCTGAACGTTCGGTTTCTCCAGAGCCTGGGTCTTCGATTACGTAGAAATTTTAGAAAATAATAATTCGTGTTCGCTCTATTCCGCATGTGTGTTACCATGAAAGAAATAATAAGAATACAGAAACCTGTGGTACTCGACGATTCGATTGCGCACTCTGAGATTCATGCTCATCAGCCGTTTGCATCATCCACCTTCGAGAACAACGATGAAATCCATATTGTTGTCCAACATCAAGACTTGTGTCTACTGCCCGGTAAAAGCTCTCTACATATTAATGGAAAAATCACAAAGGATGATGGTGTGGCTGCGGTGACGATTACGAAATCGGTCAATATGGCCGTTTGTCATTTGTTTGAGGAAGTTCGCTATGAGTTGAACGGTGTAGAGATTGATCGGAATAAAAATTATGGCATCACCAGCACTATGAAGGGTTACGTATCCTTGACTTCAGGCCAACAATACAGTCTGGAGAATACCGGATGGTTGAGTGGGAATAAGGAACCAACCGATGCCGCTGGAAAGGCCCTAGGGGTATACACATAGTGAATTTGCCCTTGAAAGATATAAGCACGATACTGAGAGGATTCTTAGGTACTAATAAGATAATAAGATCCTGAAAGTTTCAGATCTCTAACCCAATTGGTTATTGGAAAAAGCAAAATGTATGAAAATCGGAAAAAATGAATATGCTCAGGAATGCGAGAATCGATTGATTTGAATTTTTGATATGTTTTGGGGGCTGATGGTAGCTTTGAGGAAAAAAAATATAAACTATATCGGTTAATAAGAACCTCAAAAATAATGGCACTTTTGTTTTAATTTTAATTTTTCATTATGATGCGATTCTGGTACAATTACGAAACCATTTTTTTCGAATTCCTCATCCATTTTTCTACGAGTATACGAACTTCTAAGATCTTAAAAAGAGGTACGCCGTATTACAAAAAAATAAAAATCATTTTTTATGCAAATATTTACTTTATTTATGTATTTTAAGCTTGAATCTTTATTTTCCTCGCTAACATATATTTTTGTAACTCATTTGAAATTGTCATTTCCAAATGAAGAATTAAATCATAAAATATGAATGAACATAAACGAAAATATGATAAACATTTCACACTTATAACATAAGAAACAGAATTTAGTTCGTAAATCATAAATAAATAACAATAAATGTTTGAAAGATATATCTGTAATATATAAAAAAAAATGTTATATCTTATTTTATCAGTCTTCATTACTATCATCTCTAATCACAGGTGAAACATTGTCTGTATCATATAATTTGCTTAGTGTTTCAGCAGGCCTCAGAATTTTTGTCAAATATCTTCCGTGTGACAAATAATAAACAATAGCAGCAACGTGAGAGCAACATCCAATTGTTCTAAGACCATTTGCACACTCACAACTATGCCTCAATATACTTTTGGGACCAATAGCATTTTTTTTATACTCAATAAAACATCTATAAACCTTCTTATTGATATGACGGGATTGAACTTGAGCTTTGAGTATGTTTGACTGGTCTTTTACGTATTGAATAGTAAGATTACCTGTTTCATCAAGCATTTCTGATAAATACGACACAGCCTGCTTCAATTGGTAGGAACCGGTAAAAAAAATTCGCAGATCTCTTTCAGTCATTTCTGGAAAATCTTCTAGAACTTCAGATGAAATCGTTTGAAACGGCAGTTTTTTACGTTGCCAGCCATTTTGTTGAACTTGGTTAGCTAACGTATTTTCTTCATTATTTTGTGATTTCATTGTCTCAACGACTTCATCCAAAAACTCTGAGTCGGAAGTAAGACGCTTACTGTACGTATTATGTAGAAATGAGGCAATTTTGAAAAAACTTCCAATTCTGGGAAGCATTTTGTTGTCAATTCTTTGATCGAGTAAATGATATTTTTGTTCTAACATCCCATGAGTTGCTTCTACGGGCCAACGAATTTTAGTAACATATCTTGAAGCGATGGACTCAGCTGTTGTTAATTGATTTCGTTTTCCCTTAAGTGCTGGCATTAATACTTTATAATTTTCACTTTCTAAGTATTCTTTAACATCACGGAATTCACGATCAACCACAAATGCATCGCCAGGTTTCAATAAATGACATATGCCATCAGGATTATCTATAATATCCCGCATTATAGTAGCATCATTTTGGTTAGCATAATACGGTCCCAACATATCAACTATGTATCCATCAGTTGTGCAAATCGTAAATGGTTTACACAGTGGTACTTTTTTTTGACCAGAATATGACTTTCTCTGATACTCATTATTAGAACTTTTCTCATGACGAGCATAGGTTCCATCACAAATCGAAATGAGTTTGTCATTCAGATCGTCATGAAGTTTTTTAGCAACTGTAGATGTATGATTTTGAATAAGATTATTTCTGGATACTGCCTTTAAACCAAAGCGCGAAGGTAAAACGTCTTTTTCAAAAGATTGGATGACTTGCTCACAATACTTTGACACTAACTCCATGACTGCATTTGGGCTTTTTGAGGAATGATGGTTAAATAAATAGTATTATTGCAAAGACAACAGTATCCATGGGTTGAAATAGTTCTTTTGATAGAAACCTCAATATACTCTGTACCGTTATCGGTAGAAGTGATGTTAGCTCTGAAAGAAGGATCATCTGAACTTGACTGAGACAATGTCATATATGATAAACCAGACTCCGTTCGTTATAACATTTCACTAACAATAAATTCAGATTCATCCACAGAGCCATTTGCACCCGTATCAATTTTTTTTTTTTTATACAAAACAAAACGACATTTGCCACAAGCAATATCACCAGTGAAAAAGTCAATATGAAATACTGTAGAAAACTCATCAATGTCTTGTTCTATTGATAGGATTTTAGGAGTTCCAGGAACTTTCTTTAATAGTTTTGAGCAAATGCAACACTTATCGTTAACTGTTTTATTTAAAGACATTTCAATAGCTTAATGAATAAAACATAAACACACTATTTCTCTGTACATAAACAACACATCTATCAGCTATTACGTATGCGGCCAAATATGCAAGTGGGCGCGTCGGTCACACCGTTCATTTTTGACGTAAGAGGACTGAGTTGGTAACGTATCATATGCCACGACTTATAGCGGCAATTTTAAAAATATTTTCAAATATCATCGCGAATTAAATCAGAGTTGATTATATTTATCATTGAATATTACAACAAAAGTTCTTTTTTTCTAAATGTCTTCAATATAATTATTTAATATTTATGAACATACTTATGTTAGCGAGGAAAATAAAGATTCAAGCTTAAAATACATAAATAAAGTAAATATTTGCATAAAAAATGATTTTTATTTTTTTGTAACATGGCGTACCTTTTTTTAAGATCTTAAAAGTTCGTATACTCGTAGTAAAATGGATGAGGAATTCGAAAAAAATGGTTTCGTAATTGTACCAGAATCGCATCATAATGAAAAATTAAAATTAAAACAAAAGTGCCATTATTTTTGAGGTTCTTATTAACCGATATCGTTTATATTTTTTTTCCTCAAAGCTATCATCAGCCCCCAAAACATATCAAAAATTCGAATCAATCGATTGTCGCATTCCTGAGAATATTCATTTTTTCCGATTTTCATACATTTTGCTTTTTCCAATAACCAATTGGGTTAAAGATCTGAAACTTTCAGGATCTTATTATCTTATTAGTACCTAAGAATCCTCTCAGTATCGTGCTTATATCTTTCAAGGGCAAATTCACTATGTGTACACCCCTAGGGCCTTTCGATGTTGTTTTACCGTTCAATTATGTGCTAGGCTTCGCCGAGGATTGTTACCGAGTTGTTGGTGATGCTAAAAATTAGTTAATTCTCACCCGTTCCAACACTGATTTGAATGCTGTGATTCAGGCCTCGATCATGGAAAACTCTGAAATCACCCTAAATAAAATCGAGTGGTTGTTGCCCTACATCAAACTGGCAGATAAACCGAAAATCCAGCTACTCAACTACATCGCCAAGGATCCGGCCATTTTCACGAGTTTTCGTTCTTGGGAAACGTACCTGTATCCGATGCTCCAATCAACAGCGCGGCATATATGGTCAGTTAAGACATCGATGCAGCTTGAGAAGCCGAGATATGTCGTTCTAGGATTTCAAACTGCAAGGAGAAACGAGCCGCTGAGAAATGCCAGCGTATTTGATCATTGTCGGATCAGAGATGTAAAACTCTTCCTCAACTCATAGTGCTATCGCTACGGAAATATGAATCTTGATATATACAATAATCAATACGCCATTCTCTATGATACGTATGTTCGGTTTTAAATGACCTGCTACAAAAAAGAAGCTGAGCCTTTGCTATCGATCCGTGAATTTATAAACCGAACCCCCCTCATCGCCATCAATTGCTCCAAGCAGAACGAAACATTGAAAACTGGACCTGTGGACATTCGATTGGAATTTGATTCTAGCATTGCGTTCCCCCGACACACTTCTGCCTACTGCATGATCTTGCATGACCGCATTGTTAAATATAATCCGATTAGTGGTACTGTGGAAAAATTGGTATAGGGCAATTTTGAGATAGAATGTTTAACTATTATCACTATTATTGTGTGAATGATGAAAATATGTGTGAGGTTATTTCCGCAATTCAAAATCTTTTATTACACTAGGGGCTTCGCCCCTGCGCGCTTTGCGCGCCTCGTTGTTCGGCGCTTCGCGCCTAACTATTTCCTTACGCATTGTCTAGTAGACAGGCGAATTCCTTCATGTTGATTTGATGACAGGTATGCACTTACTGTCCACTTCAATTCCTTCTGTGCTTACTTTTTTTTTTTCATCAATCTAAGCTTCCATTCGTCGGTTGAAAATTGGTGTTTCTTCTCTATTGATATCGATCTATCTCCCTGACTTGCTGAATTATTTTTGCTACCGCTTTGCCTGTTATTCTCCAAAATCACCTTCTTCATATTATATTTTTCTCTATATTTGCGTTGCTGTTCACTCCGCAAAACACCTCTTTCTCTTGTGGTTAACATAGATCCTGGTTGTCCTCTTGCCTGGATTTTACGAATATTTGATGGACATTATTCTATGGCTTATTTGGTTCTTTGCACTTACAATTTTATTTTCCTCTTTCTTTTGTGATACTTTCGACCATCCACCATCTTCATCGCCTTGTCTGCTGCTTGAAACTCCTCCTTTCTCCGTTGTCATCGTAAATCCTGGCTGTCCTTTTGACTGTTTGGTGATATTTTTAGATTTACTATTATTTGATTGTTACTTTTCATACTCATTACTCACTATCTGAATTTTATTTTGGTTCTGCAAGACATCAAAGTGTCTACTGTCTCCGTCGCCGGTGAAGAGTAGCAAGAATTGTGTTTCATTTTGTGATCCGATCCGGTGTGGATGAATTTGTTCTTCGTGATACACGATTAAACATATCTTAAAAATGTCCGCAGCTGCAGCTAATTCTGCTTCTCCCCCGTATATTCCATTTTTATTCATATGTGATTTGTAATCACCAGGTGACCTAATCACAGCACCGTTTGATTTATTACCTGTAATAAAACCCGCAAATGTAGACCAATTATCCATCATATTTGAAACGATACTCAGTCTCACCTCTGCGTGTCGATCTTGAGTGCCGTATACACAATACGCCAACGCGCGAAAAAGACACTCCCCGTCGGGAATCATCTTGATAATTTTCGTTTGCATGTTCATTTTTTGTGCGTCAGAAGCAGACACCTATAAAGATATTTATCAAAGACTGTCAATAACAGCCGATGACAGCTGTCAAAGGGTTTGCTAGATGCTTTTTCTTTTTGTTTTCGGGATCTCACCCCATCGCCAACTTCATGCGTATACTATTGTTATTATAATTTTTTTTATATTATTGTTATTATAGTCATTTTTTACTATTGTTATCGTAATCTTTTTCTACCTGTTCATTTGTTTGAAACTTTTTTATTAGATAAAGAGATATGATAGTATAGCTGAAATGTGATTTTTAAAAAACAAAAATTTCTCACTTTAAAAAACAATTCAGCAAACAAAGAAAATATTATACGAAATAAAAAATGAATTTATTAGAAAAATCTACGACGCGTCCTGTTTTTGAATATCAAAACGACGAGTTCCCTTTTCTCAACTTTTAAAGCCAGTTGTCCTGTTTTTCACTTCAAGCCCGAGGTGTCACGTTTTCGAAGCTCAAAACCGACGTGTCACTTTCTTGAACTTCAAAATCTGCGTGTCTCTTTTTCGAAATTGAAAACAACGTATCTCTGTATTCCATTAATCCGACGCAAGGCAGTTGTAATAATGAATTTCTACGTATTTCTTTCCAGGAGTTTATCACGCTGGAGTAGGATGTTCGCAGATAAATAAACTTTCGCTTGTTTAGATCTGCCAATTCTTCCACATAAGCTGTTTAGAAGACACGAGTGAGAGATTGGGCTTATGATTGAAAAATGTGCAGAATCAAGCTGTGATAAGGCTGCAATGGAGGAGCGAAACTATGTATGTATGTATGTAATATTTATTGTTCCCCTTGGGGTTACAAGGATTTCCCTTTTCCTCTTCCTTTACAATATTTTTTACATGTTTTCTTAACCTATTCTTACCCTATTCTTACTTCCTACCTTATCCTTACCTAATTTCTAATTGCCTGTGCCCTGTGCCATTGCCTTGCCATTCCCTTACTTTCCCTCTTATCCTTTTCTTATTTTTATTTTTTTTTTTATCCTTATCCTATCCTATCCTTAACCTCATCCTATTTTACCTTATTCTATTCCCTAAATCGTCCTTACCCTAATCGACTTCCATTTCCCATTCATCTCTTACTCTTCCGTTCTCTTGTACATCCCTGATCCTTTCCAATTCTCTCATCCAGACTTCTCCCACCCCCTCCTCACCTAACATCTCCCTCACCACCTCCTGCCAGCTTTCCTCCCTTCTATCCCAGCCTACGCACCTTTCCCATACGTGCTCCCATGTTTCCTCCTCCCCCCCGCACACCCTACACCATCTCTTTTCCTCTTCTTCCCAGTACCTTGCCTCCTTAATCTCGCTTCCTAATCTAAATCTTGCCACCCTTATCCACCTGCTTTCTCCCCATCCCTTTCCCAGATACCCTGGTATCCCTTCTCCTTTCACTAGCCTGTACCATCTGTTGTACCTCGATTCCCTTATTTTCTCCCACCTCTCTCTCCTCTATTTCCCTTAACTCCATCTCGCCCCTCTCCCTTCTCGCGACTACCTCTCTACTCTCTGCTCCCCTTTCCGCAAAGAAACTTTCCCTTTCTCTTTCCCACCTCGATCCCTGCCTCCCAGCTTCTTTCTTGTCCCTTATCTCTTCCCAGCATCTCCTAGCTAACTCGCTACCCTCCCCTCTCTCCAGCTTCCTTTCAAAATTCCATGCCCTTCTCCCTGCCCTAATCCTTAGCTTCTCCCTCTGTAGTTCCTCCCTTACTAGATATCCCGGTGTTCCCCCATCCACTCCTAATGTCCATCTCAGAAATCTATCCTGTACCGCCTTGACCGCCCTCCACTCCCTCCACCCCCATATCTCCGATGCATGCTCTATTACCGTCCATACTAGCCTGTCAAATAACCAAATCCTTTTTTCCCAATCCCTCCCAAACCTTCTTTTTCCTATTCCCCATACCTGCCTCATTACTACCCCTGCCTTCCGTACTCTCTCTTTCACCTGTGCTTCCTGTCCCCCATTGCACTTCACTCTATACCCTAGATAGCTGAACTCTTTCACCTCCTCTATCCTTTTCCCTTTCCATCTCCAATCTATGTTTTTCCTTCTACCGCCTCCTTTCCTAAATATCATCATCTTTGATTTCCCTACATTTACCGTCAGCGTTTTCCTATCCATACACCTTTCTAACTTCCTAATCATTACCTCCATTTCCTCGTCACTTTCCGCTAGTAACACTATATCATCCACATAAGCTAACGTGCATACCCTGCCACCGGCTAACTCCACCCCCCCCAACCCTTCTCTCTCTCCCCATTTCCTCTTCTAAGTCCACCAGCAGCAGGTTGAACACATGCGGACTGAGCGGACATCCCTGCCTTACCCCCCTCGCTGTCCAAAACGCCTCTCCTACCTTTCTTCCGCTCCTTACTCGACTCTTTGTTTCCTTGTAAATTTCCTCTATCCTTACCCTTAGCCCTTCCCTCACCCCTCTCCTTTCCATAGTCTCCCACAGCACCTTCCTGTTCACTGAATCGAAAGCCGCTTTCAGGTCCACAAAAAACGCCACCATCTTTCTCTTATCCTTTCCCACCTGCCTATTGATTAAATAATTGAGTACGTATATATTGTCAATTGTCCCCATGCCTTTTCTGAAACCCGTTTGGTTTTGCGGTATCAAGCCCTTTTCTTCTACCTCTCTTCCTAACCTATCCGCTAATGCCATCGCATACACCTTATATAGAGTTGGCATCAAAGTCACCCCCCTATACTCTTCTACCCTTTTCCCCTCCCCCTTCTTAACTATCGGCGCTATCAATCCCTCCCTCCAATCCTCTGGCCAGCCCTCTCCCACCCAAACTCTGTTACATGTTTTCCATATCCACTGCTCCATTTCTTCCCCCCCCATACCTCCATACCTCGCTAACTATTCCATCCCCCCTTGGTGCATTTCCATCCCTCAGCTTTCCTATCACCTTTTTAATCTCTTCCCTCTGCAGCTCCCCTTCCCCGTCCCCCTTCCTAGTTACCGACTCCCCGCCTTCTGTTACCTTGCTTTTAACCCCGCCTAATAATCCCATGAAATACTCCCTCCACTCCTGATCTCCTATTTCTTCATTCACCCTCTTCCACTTCTTTCTTTCCCTGTTAACTATCTCCCATACCTTGCTTTCTGTCCTTGCTTCCGCTGCATCTTTTATGAATCCCTCATTTTCTTTCTTTTTCCTCTCCTCGCATAGCCTATTATATTCCCTTCTTTCCTTTCTATACGCGTCCCCTTCCCCCTCCCCCTTTCTCCATTTCCTTAGACTCTGCCTAACTTCCGCTTTTTTTCGCCTACATTCCTCATCCCACCATCCCTTTTTCGCTTCCCTCCCCCTCCCTCCTACATCTAAAGCTCGTCTAAACTCCCTTATTCTTTTCTCTATCTCTTTACCTACATCCACTTCTCCTATCCCCTCCCATTGGACTTCTGTTCTAAACCTCATCCTACCCTCCTCCATCCAGTCTCCTCTACTATTTCCCCCTACTCTTTTTCCCTTCCTTGTCCTAGCCACTGCCCCCCTCAACCACACTATTACCGGCTGATGATCCGAGTCAACCCTATCCCCAATCTCTATCCTTTTGACATTATCCCTTACCTCGATGTCTCCTATAGCGTAGTCTATTACTGTCACCCCTGCCCCTCCCACATACGTAAATTCCCCCTCCTCATCCCCCTCTATGTTCCCGTTCATTATTGCCCATCCTGTCTCATCTAAAAATTGCACCAGCTGCGTACTTTCCGAGTTTATTTTCCTGTCCTTTGATTTCCTACTCCTACTCTCCTCCTCTCCTTTTCCCCAGGGTCCTCCCCCCTCCTGCCCTGTCCTGGCATTAAAATCACTCCCACTAGCACTTTTACCCCTCCCTCTATCTCTTCTGCCCGCTCCTTCAATTCCCCTATCTTCTCTTTTAGGTCCCCATTTACGTATATTCTTACTACTACCCATTTTTCGCCCCCTACACTTATTTTCCTTGCTATCATGCCCTCGTTTATCTCTTCCCTCCCTCCCTCCCCACTTACTATCTCCCTTCTTACCCCTGACAGCATTCCGCCTATTGCTCTTCCCTTCCTATTTTTTCGAACCGCATACTGCACTTCCCATTTATACCCTACTGGCAACTCATTTCTAATCCTTTCCCACCCCTTCTTTTCTATCCATGTCTCCATTAGAAATATTACATCCCACTTCCCTAGCCCCCTTCAGAAATCTTAATCCTTTTTCGCGAGCCCCGCCACATTCCAAAAAGCTACTTTCCACCCCTCCCTTTTTGTCTCGCCTACTCCCCTCTCTCTCTTCCTTATCTCCCTCCCCACCTGCCTCTGTCCCCCCCCCCCCCCCCCCCCCCCTCACTGCCCATTCCCCCGACTGCCTTTCCCTACGTACCCTTCCCTGTGCTTCTATACTTCCCTCTTGTCTTTCATCGCTTGCTGACCTTTCCCTATCGCTTTCCCCTACTTTTCCCCTCCCCTCCCTTTGCCCCTCTTCGCTTGCTCTCCCTGTACCGTCCCTAAGCACCTCTCCTATCACATCCCACTTTTACATTTTCCCTTCTATCCAAATCTGTGCATACCCTATTCTTACTCTGTTTCCCCTTCTCTCCTCAATAGCTGCTATCTCCTTCAACTTCCATTTCATTTTCCTCTCTGCCCAGGTGAGATCCTCGTCTATTCTCTCCTCCCTTCCTTTGAGGAGGCTCTTTCTTCCCATTACCTGCCTCTTTTGCTCCCCATTTCCTAGTCCTGCAATCCATATCCCCTTTTCTCCCCCCTTTTTCGCGCCTACCTCCCACATATCCTTCACCTCGACCTCTACCCCTATCAGCTGCAAAATCTTTTTCAACCCTTCCTTTTCTCTTCCCTTCTCTAGTCTCGCTCCTCTCACTACTATATTTCCCCTTCTTTCCTCTCTATGGCCCACTCCATCTCTTTTAATCTATCTATTGTTACCTGCGCCACTTCCGCATTCCCCTGTACTTGCCTTTCCCCCCCTCCTTTTGCACTCTTATTTTCTAATTCTATCAGCCTCTCCTTTACCCTTTCCATCCCCCCCCCTCTCCGCTCTTCTACCTCTTCTAGTCTCTTACCTAGATCCCTTATCATTTCCTTCATCTCCCCCCTCTCTACTTTCCACTGCTCTTCCTTTCTAGTCATTTCGCCTTTAATCTTTCCCATTTCTTCCCTGATCCCCCTTCCCTGCCCTTTGACCTCCTCTAGACCTATCTTTAGTTCTGCCCTAATCAACCTTATCATATCCTGTATACCCCCTTCCTCTGCCTTCCTTTCCTTCCCTGTCTGACCCTCCGGCGACCGGTGCACTTTCCTGCTTTTCCCAAATACTCTTTCTCTTTCCTGCATCTCGTCTACATCCTCCTCCCTTTTTTCCCCTTTCTCCTCCCGCTTTCTCTTCCATAAGTCTAGCACCGTCGCCGTCGATCCCAGGCTATGCCTCCTATCCCTCCCTAACGCTGCTACTGCCCCCGGCCTACCTTTCTTTTTCTCCTCCTCTTCCCTGTTCGCCCCTTCTTTTTGGCCACCCGCGTTACTCATATTCTTTCTCTCCTTCACCGCTCCCTACCTTATCTATCCGCCGTCTATCTGTCTCTACTCTATCCCCCTTCTTACTTCCTAGATGTCACCGCCTTTTCTTATCTTATCCGAATCGTTGCCGTCCGCCGGCTCTTTCTGCCTAACCTCAAAACTCTCCCCCTTCTTTCTTTTTCACCTGCCCTTCCCTTCTATTCCTGCCTCCCTATTCCCTTCACCCGACCTCCCGTCTATGTCTTCCCCGCTCCTTCTCTGCCCTATTTCCTTTTCTCCTCACCTTTGCTTTCCTGCTAAATTCTCGCCTTTTCACTCGCACTCTTTCGCACACCTGCCACTCACATTCAAAACGGAAACGGAAGTCCGGAGGAGCGAAACTAATTTCAGACAAATCAGCGGAATTGAGGAATGAATTGTGAGAAACTAGCTGTTTTCTTTTAATTTTTCTAATGTCACCTAATATATAATATATGACGCTGAAAATAGCAGGTGATAGGGGACAAGTAAGCTACGCACAAAACTACCAAGCTGTGAACAAACGACTAAGTATTCACCAATTATTCAGGTGAATTCCGTGAATAATCCTACCATGTTTTATCATTTGCTCACCTCCTCAAAGCTTTTTACACGTATTGCCTGCCAGCTGTTACTCACTTATTTCAGCGGCATATGGAATATTCAATGACATGAGTTTTCTTCACTTGTTCATTGGTTAATTTTTTTTTCTATGACGATTATTTATCGAGCATATTTGGTAGAATCTATTTGTTGTTCTACAATGTAATTACGGATGAAAATCTAAACGTAGTAACCTACTGTACTAGTGAAGCGTATAGCATGCGAGACTGCGGAGCGGGAGGACCTGAGTTAAAGCCTCTAGCCGGTCAAGCAGAACCTAAGCACAGCTTGCAAAAATTTAAAACAGGGCACAACGTTCATATCAGCGAGCTGAGGTTTGAACTCGGTCCAGCTACACCTGGGCAAGGTTTTCTGCAGTTTTCCTTGCCCCTTGTGCACATGCGGGTGTTTCTACTGAATGTCTTAATCCTTCAGCTGCACGCGGGGTACATTTTGACCCCCCCTCCCCCGCCCTTTTTCCAATTGATTGTATCGCAAAACGGGGGAATCTATTCAGCCGTAGTGCGACGCCCAAATGTTCCCCCACTTCTACTCTATGCGTAGGCACTTGGCCCCCATCCTAGATCCTGCCAATGCAGTAAGGACAGCCGTAGAAAAAAAACCTAGAGTCAAATCGACCCACTTTATGCGGAATATAAAAATATTGGCTAAGTGAAATAGTCTGCGATACAACGGATTTGGGTGGGAGCGGACGTTTTTGGGGTGACTCATTTTATTACCACAACCCACTGCACCCCTAATGTCTGGAAATGCTTCAGGGCACATAACTGTATGCCTGCAGGTGCGAACAGACGTCGAATGCAATCAATTTCGGTCAGTATTTAGCCTGAAAGATGATTTATTCATAGAATGTTGAAGAAGAGCTGTTTACTCACTCATGAGTGATTATTCCTTATGTTTGGTTGATATCCCTCAAAAAGTAATAAAAAAGTAAAAAATTTTGATGTAAGGTAGACCTTGATGGTGTGAAATATAGGTAAGTTACGATATGGCTGATGCAGATTTGACCAATGCTACGCCACAAGACGATTACGCTGAACTAGTATTGCGGTAATGAATAAGTTATCAAAAAGTAAGAGAATCCCCCGGTAGGGATCGATTAACCAATTCACTCCTTGCCTTAACATAACTACTACCCCCAGTATCACGAGGTAAAAACAAAACGGCGAGAAAGAAATTAGCAAAATACATCGAGAAGTCTGTAATTTTCAAAAAGGGAAGTTTCATCAATACTACAGTCCGACACCTAATTTAAAAATTTGTTTGCAATGTACGTATCAAAATTTTTATGACATATGGTTTCAGGCTGGAACTCCATTACAGCTGAGCAATGAAGAAAAGACCAAGCAACCGAAGTTAATTTCTGTTGATCCAAATAAATCGGCAATTCATAAGTATTTCCTCGCAGTCGACAAACTCTGTATTTTACTCCGAGCTACTGATGATCATTGCTGCGACTGATTCCCTTTTCAAAGCAAGCTTTGCTTCTAATACGCAATGTGATAGCAACCTGTCCAGTTCTTGGTTGTACATTCATCATTATTTTTATAGCATTGAATGTAAAATAACACCAAAAGTTATCGATACACACACGGAAATTTGTTCTATCAAACAACAGCTCGAATGTGGAGAATGCAACTGAAATCAATGAGGAACCGAAATGACGTAAAATCGTTCGTAGTAAAGTATATAGGTATTATAAGAATAGGAGGGTCTCAATAATTTGGATAATTTGATATTTTAGTTTGTAAGTTACATATGTTTGTATCTGAAGGCTCAAGTTGTAGACCGTATAGGCGTATACTAATTATAAGTATTGACATCGCTCTTTAACACGTCTAATGGTTAGTTGTGCCAGCGATTTGATTGCTGGACACCGTGTTTTTGGTTTGACCAAGATACACGCCTTTGTTTGACAAAGGATTGAAGTTCATTTTGTTCCTTTTTTCTGGGAGTTTGACTCCAAGAATAACAAATTTTCATTTGATGGAAATAGGACATTTTTGTTTGTATCGCGACTGTCCTGCTTTCCAGGGCAAAGATCAGTCTCTAGCGAACATCGAGATTTTTCTCGAGATCGTCATAGTCGACGAGGTCTTAGTGAGCAGAGACGAGGATACGATGACAGAGTCCAATGCCCTGTAGATCGTAACCGGTCAGCCAGTCGGTCTCGTCGATCCGGCAGCCCTCCTTCTCTTCGTTATGTCGTTTCGCATCGTTCAGGTAGTCGTCTGAACTATGCTTCAGATCGCTCGCATCATTCGATAAGTCGTTCAAGATACTCATCACAAGAGTCGAGAAGAGTTGAACGTCAAGTCGAAACTCTTCAGGTTAGTGATGATATTGTACCTGGCAAGAGAGGAGAGGAACCAGCTGCGTCGTCGGAGCCAACAATTCTGGAATTTATCTCTCCATGCGTGTCAAGCAACAACGTTCCGAAGAGCGCTTCAGTCTCCGAAACTCAGCAACAACCTGAGCATGAGATTGAAATTGTAAAGAAATTTTGAGTGTAATTGGTCCCCGTTTGGAAGCGGACAAGCAAAAGGCCGGTGCTTTGCACAAAGACGTCGTAATTCGCTGGACTGAAATTTTCAAACAGGGTCTCCCAAAGGAGGAGGATAAAAAGTTGGTGGAAAAACACAAAATTTCTGAAAACTGGGTTTTTATTACGGCCTCGAAGTTGAATCCTAAGATTGTATCAGCGGTTCAAGAAAATGTAAAAACAAGAGACAAACGCATTGCTGAAAAGCAAGAACGTATTGCTTCTTGTCTCGCTGCTACGGGGAAGGCGATTTCGATTATTTTAAAAACCGACAGCTCACTGAAGCTTGAATTACTCGAGATTTTGAATGACAAGGGAAGACTCTTCTTTCTTCAGAGAGAAGAATCGGAGATTCGCAAAAATTTAGTCCTCGCAAACTTAGACTCTTCCTTGAAGGAGGTTCTGAAGAGTTCAGCAGTTGACGGCTTCTTATTTGGCGCAGATTTGGAGGCAAAGATTAAAACGGCAAGGACTCTTGAACGAACCTCAAAAGATCTCAAACCGTTGAGCAAAACTCTGAGACCAAATAATCCAAAAAACCAGAAGGGCCCGCCGGCGCAACGTCAGTCGATGTTTACGAGAAACCCACAGACACCGAGCGGGCCGAAGAGAAGAACAACCAACAATCCGATCTCAAAGCCAAGAACGTCGTATCCTCGGAAGCAGCAGCAGCCATACAGGCGCCGTTAAATAATGCAGGTAAGATTGCAGGTCGATTGCGATTGTTTCTTCGTCCTTGGTCTAATTTGACAACAAATCCTATGATTCGCGATTGGATTAAGGGTTTTAGAATTCCTTTTTCCTCGGTTCCGATACAATGCACGTTTTCCGAGAGATCAGTTTGGTCAAACAGTGAAATAATTTCTAATCGGTTTGAGATAGAAAAATTGATTAAGAAGGGGGCGATCTAAAAGGTTTCAGAGCTTCCTGATAAATATTCATCAAATATTTTCTTGATCCCCAAACCTAATGGCTCTCAGAGGTTTATTCTAAACCTTAAAAAGCTTAAGGTAGTAGTCGGGTAACTTAGGCCGATTTTCATGTCTTTTTTGGAGGGCGTCTTTTTGTAGGAAAATAAAAATATATCGTTTCGGATATTTGGGATGTTTTTATTCACATATTGAAGATAGAAAAATTTTTTTTTTTAATCTAATAGTTAATTATTATTATTATTATTATTATTATTATTGATCGAAGTTGGCACTTCGAAAAAAAAAGCGCGTGGGTGGCCTCGGTGATTTTGTCTCTTGGTGTTATCTGAAATCAAAAATTCTAACTTAAGTTAAATTTCATGGTTAAATAACAAAATGGCGGACTTTGAGAAAAAAAGTCCTTTTATTTTAGCAAAGAAGGGGTTGTGAAATAAAAAGTTAGGGGTGAAAAAATTTTTCGGTAGTTCCGATAAGAATGACTTGTTTGTAGATCAAGAATTATCAAGAATTTTTGATTTCAGATAACATGAAGAGCCAAAATCACCGGGGCCACCCACTCGCTTTTTTTTCGAGGTGCCAACTTCGATCAAGAATAATAATAATGACCTATTAAATTTTTTCAAAACAATTTTTTTTTCTATGTTTAATATGTAAATAAAAACATCCTAAATATCCGAAACGATTCATTTACATTTTCCTACAAAAAAACGCCCTCCAAAAAAGATATGAAAATCGGCTTAAGTTATCAGACTACTACCTTAATGAGTTTGTTGTCTTGGAACATTTTAAAATAGAGGGTTGGCGAGTCGTGAAGTCTTTAATCGGTCGAAACGATTTTATGACAAAAATTGATATTAAAGATGCGTATTATCACGTATTCATAGATCAGACACACCAAAAATTTTTACGATTTCTTTTTCAAGGAGAATCCTATGAATTTACTTGTTTACCTTTTGGTTTGAGCGCTGCTCCGTATACATTTACGAAGTTACTTAAACCGGTGGCAATATTCTTGAGAAAACAGGGACTTATATCTGTTTTCTACTTAGATGACATTTTAGTTTCGGGTAAATCGTATGAAAATTGCGCGTCCAACTTCCAAGCGACTTTGGGCGCTGTGGAGGATATGGGTTTCGTAATCAATAAAGAGAAGTTGCGGGAAGTTAAGACTCTGAGCTCTCTTGAATTAATACAAAAATTCAGTAAAATGTCGAAATGCTCGATTAGAGAATTGACGTCCTTCGTCGGTACACTCGGCTCTCGTTGTTCAGCCTTAAAATATGGGATGATATACATGAGGCGATTTGAAAAAGAAAGATTGTTCGCACTTGAAACTAATGGGAATAATTATGACGCGGTTATGAAGATTTCAAGTAGATTGAAAGAAGATTTTCAATGGTGGATTTCTAACATAGCTACAGCCAACGCTCCTTTTAAAGAACCTTCTTTAGATTATGAGATTTTTACTGACGCTTCTCGTACAGGCTGGTGGGCTGCTTGTAAGGGTTACCGAGCAAATGGTCATTGGAGCGTCGAGGATTGAAAATTTCACATCAATCATCTTGAATTATTAGCTGCCTTTTTTGGTCTAAAATGTTTTGTAAACAACAAGACACGATGTTGTATACTGCTTCAAATCGACAATACAACGGCGATAGCCTATGTAAATCGCATGCGAGACAGTTGGTTCGTAAACATTTTCACCGCATATAGCAGACGTCATGCTGCTACGTCAGCAGCCAAACGAGCGGGTGTAAACAGATTTGATTAGAAAAACCGCCGGTTGGACGAAAGATTCCGCGACCTTTGGTCGAATCTACGACCGGGAAATTGCATCGGATGAAATGCATTTTACGGAGGGCATTCTTGATGCTAGGCATTAAGTTCACTTATTAGCGTCTGTTAAAAATATACGACTAATAAGTTATATCGAACCATTATTTTCTTGCGTTTTGTTCATTTATTCAATACTTTCTTCAAAAAAGAAGAATTAAATAAATACTTACCAATACCTATACTTGTGATAGTTTTTATTTCAGCCGTAGCATGCTCTAAACAACTACATAGTCTGATCTCTGAAGGAAGAGGCGCGAAATACAATTTACGATTGAACAAACTTACCTAAGTGAAGTTCAATCTTGATTGTATGAGCGCCTCTTCCGAAGAGATCAGTCCCTCCCTCTCTTTTTTCTTGTGCGAAATACCCAAAATTTTCAAGCTACGGTTACTGAAGAAAGTCTTTCAAGAATGAGGATCACCGACCGCGCCTCCTTTGGTGCGTTCGGAAGGCCCCATAGGGGAAAAAGAGGCTGTTTTTCGTCTTCTTTCTTTAAAATTGTGGCGACACTGGGGTGAAGTGGGGGTACTATATAGTCTGATCTCTTCGGAAGAGGCGCTCATACAATCACGATTGAACTTCACTCAGGTAAGTTCGTCTAATCGTAAATTATATAATAAGCCAGAGACATGAAACTAGTGTAACATGCACCGTAGTATATTTCAGTATTTGATATTTTCGATCGATTTTCAGCCACATTTTTACATTTGAAGGCTAGTGTTGTATAGGCTCCGTCGGAAAATGTTTATTTCCTGTTTCAAATGCGACTTTGCGACACCTAATAATTCAGAGATTTGTAAACATTTGAAGAGAATTGTATGTTGGAACCGGTTAAAAAGTCTCACGGGATAATAATTGACCAAGTCTATGACTCGACTGTTAGAAGATACAAACAAGTACCAGTGACATGCACATTTTCATACATACCAATATTACAAACGCTAAAATTATTATTTGAAAACGAAATTGTTCCAAAGGAGTTCCTCACAGAACGATCTCCCAATCCCGAAGCTTACACACGCTTTTTTCATAAAATTGGAGCATTTTATTTTGTGATCAACAAATTTCCTATGCAATTAAATTCTTATTTGGAAAGTATTCATTTGCACATTATACGTTACACAGATAACTGTCTTCCACATTTGATATTCAATAAATGCAGTATTCCTGTGAACTCATCCATTTTGTTATTACCATTACTTTCTGTTGGAATATGAGCATAAATAATCTTGTAAAGTAAGAATATATTTTGTATTACGTCATGACTAGTGTGTATGGCTGGAAGAACGAAAAGGCGTTAGGACCTTTTACGAGAGGCTTATCTTTGTTTGCGAAAAATAAGATATAGGTACAAACGGCTAAAAACTACCAGAGCTCGACGCACTCAATTCAACCGTTCAATTGGTCAGTTCTCCAGCAACTCTCACTTAGAATCTGAATAATAAATGAAATATAAATACTCTGCTTAAACCTCTGTCATTAAATACAACACCAGAAACCCATTTCCAAAACTTTCCTTTTGCATGGAGATTTGTAAGCTGAAAAATCTATTTTTTTTTTTTAATTGAATTTAAAATTGTGTTATAACTACGAATTTTACCAGTCAAATCGACATAGTTTTTCATGTTATATTGACTCTGAATAAACGTAAGTCCGTAATAATAGATTTTATGTGGAGTTAATGTTACATTTGTGACTAGTTAAATTGAAATTACGAATTTGTAGATTCAACAGTACTGCTTGTTCAATTGACATCTAATTTCATTCGCTTTGAATACGGTGCTTATTATAGGATCAAACGAACTTACCTCTAAGTGAAGTTCAATCTTAATTGTATTTTGCGTCTCTTCCTCAAGATCAGAATGTAGTGCCCCTACTATGCACCGATGTCGCCACAATCTTTATAGTTCAAGTTTTTTGGTCCGGTCCTATTCCATGTATATTCCGGTACGCAACTCATTTATTCAAAGTGCTGCCGTAACCCTCAGGGTTTCTAATATATAATTAGAAAAAAAGGGAAAACTTGTTGGGTGGGACTGATCTCTTCGGAAGAGGCGCTTCATGCAATTAAGATCGAACTTCACTTACAGGTAAGTTCGTTTGATCCTATAATTGTATTTTGCGCCTTTTCCTCATGATCAGAATGTAGTTATTTAAAGTTCGTTACGGCAGATATTCCATGACTCAGAAATTCGATATCCTTATATATTTATTTTTCAAACGTGTTGTACAATGCTTCTATCATAAATCGCTTTCGCAAACATGCCTTTACTCCCTACAACACGACGGTCGTAGAACCTAGCGAGGGTCCCCGAACGTTCTGTCTAGCTGGCGGCTTTTCTAATAGCGTCTATATTGACGCCACTCTTTTTCGCGGACGAAGTCGATGCATGACGAGTGCTGTAAGCATCAAATACGTCTTTAACCGCGCCGGAATTTTAATTTCGATCAACCCCGTTGATTTTTCTATATTCAGAAAATCGATTGACGCGAGTGTCTGCATACGCTGCGCTGTGACTAGTGCCAACAATGTAACCAGCTTGAGGGTAAAATTCTCCGTACTCTGGCGTCTTCTCCCAACTTGGGCCCCCGCAACAGCGCAATCGCGGATCGGCAGCTGTTCAGTGTGCCATAAGAAGCGCCCTTCTCAAATTCGGCAGACAAAAATCTTATTATTTGTGATGTGTCACATTTGTACGGATCTATGCCCTCTCCATGGCAAAATGACCACCACTTTTTTAGACAGCTGTCATATTGTCTGAGTGATGAATCCGACAACGAGGAGAGCATAATAGAAAGTGCTTCCTCCGGCACGCTTCTCCTCTTCAGCGCTTCCCGGACAGCCGTCCTGCAACCAGGGTAAATCTCCTCCAGATCGGGTGCGGTTGTCTATCGAGAGAGCGCAAAGGGTTGACGTTCGGTTTGAAATGAATTGGTTCGCAATCCAACATGGCAGTGTAGACGGGGAACCAAACCTGAGCTGGCCAATACGGTAGTAGTACAGCAAGGCGGGTTCTACACGCAGATTCCTGTTACCGACACTTACCGACCGAGCCGCTCCGCGCAGCCCAGACTCAAACCCTTTTCCGCGATGACGTCACAGTCTGCCGTACCGGCTTGAGGTCAAGAACGTGCAACCTTACTGACAGTTGTATCGATCGAGGGTCAAAATCGTGCTGTTTTAGCAACAATCTTACCGACCCCGTGCAACCTTACCGACAGTTGTATCGATCGGCGGTCAAAATCGTGCTGTTTTACCGACAATCTTACCGACCGAAGGTCTGTAGTGCTCGCCTGCCAACGGTAGAGGGCGCAGCAGGGGCGAGAACTTTTTTACCGTCCCGCATTCTTCTCCCACGATAGGACTGCTGATGTGTAACATGAACCACTCCGAATTCCTTTCCCACGGTAGGACTGCTGACGTGTAACGTCAACCACCTCACATTCCTTTCCCACCTTATCAACCACGTGACATTCCAAAATTAATAGTTCCGAGAATTGTTTGTCTCAAATTCAACGTCGCACCGGAATCCTTTGACCGCATGCCACTCGCCGTCAAGTCGAAACTTGTCGAACGCATTGTTTTGTCTGACCACCTTATCAACCACGTGACATTCCAAAATTAATGGTTCCGAGAATCGTGTTTCACTTATTCGAATGTCGGTTTGATATCAACCACCTCACATTCCTTTCCCACCTTATCAACCACGTGACATTCCAAAATTAATGGTTCCGAAAATTGTTTTTCACTTACTCGGATGTCGGTTTGATATCCAAGGTCGACCGATAGTCGCGGTACATTCAAAGCCATGGATCTGCGGTGTCAGGTTACTATCGCTCTTGGAATGCCAAAAGGTGCGCGCGCATACACAAACTTTGATATCAGCCCCGTGACATTCCTTACCCTCCATCAAATTATGTGGTGGGGGAACGTTATATAAGCGAAAAGTGAAAACTTCATCGCCAGTCTGAAGCTGTTCTTGCAATTGAGAAGTGCTCTGGAACAACGTCAGTTGAAGAAACGACTAGAACTGCTCCTCAAGAATATTGGAGAAGTAAAACATCTGCTGAAAATCAGATCCGACCTCAATCAACTCACAAGAGATTTCGAGCACCTACAACTGGACCGTAACGACAATGGACTTTTCAAAATTGAACGAAGTCGCTCGTCTGGAGACATTTCTGCCGTTGAAAAAGCTCTCGAACCTCGAAGTCTACTTCGAATACCGGGTCAGTGGCGTACGTCGGGTAAAAACGAAATTTGGAGACAAAATCGTTCTGGACTTGGATGACGCTTTCACGATTTTTCTGCCCAACCGACTGAACAAAGCCCTCCACGAAAATGAAGATTTGTTCCAGAAGGTGACGACAGCCAGTAAGGAGATACGGCTGCATCTACGTTATCTTGGCGGACCGTACGGTCAACTTGAATTTGTATACGTATAATATTCAAATATCCAATGTTCTGTGTAAGTCTTACGTTCAATGAAAAAGATTTAAATTATGAAAATTTTTTCATTTATCCATCTTGTATACCTTTAATCCTACGTACCTTGTAATTGTATCTAGAATTAAGTCTCAAAATCTAAGAAAATGCTACTCCGAACACCACTAAGCAACGATAGTGGGTTTCGAGCTGCGTCATGTAATGTGAACTCTACGATGAGTATTTGGACGGGTTCAGACCGGAGTTCAAGGTCGGCCGATAGCCGCAATACAGAGCCAAGGATCTGCGGTGTTGGGTTACTATCGCTCTAGGAATGCAAAACATAACTCGGTTTGAGTACAGCTCGGTCAAGGATGGAGAGCGAGGTCGAATCTTACATAAGCTTCGTATTGAAAAAAATTCTTTCTCTTAAGAGCTAAGGTGAAGGTATAAAATTATTTCATGAATATTCTTTGAAAAAACAGTTTTATTGAGTACAATTTTTAGAGTACGGTTGACAATTACTTCACAAAAATAGTACAATAATTCTATTCAACAGTATCATGACCAGGGTGATATATTTGCCAGGAATGCGGGACCGTTCTTGTAGACGCTTCTGCGCAGTAACACAAATCGTACAGCCTCGCCATCCGGACAGTACGATGATTTTGTAGCCAATTCTGTAGTATGCAAACGTTTCGTGCTGCACAGATTGCGTTGGGTATTGTGTGAAGGTCGCATCTCAGAGCTGAAGTTTTTTGCAGGGTTTCAAGCGACGGGCAGTCAAAGTCCAACATATCGATGATTTGAATTTTCGGAACGATTTTGAGCAACCAATCTCGTTTTTCTTCTCCTTTTACGTACACGGTTTAAGCTTTGCACAGCCTGTCTCGAATGGTCCGCTCAACTTCCTCAAAAGGTATGGTTCCACAGCTCCAACGTAAGCCGTGAAAATCGCGTTCTAACCAAGAATTTTGGCTTTTGTATTTGACGTCCAGTAAATTCCATTTGTGAGGTGGCTTGAAGAAAAACACTGACGGAGATGCTTCCGAGTAGATTGAAATTATAGCCAATTCTTTTAATGTGAAGGTGTTGTTGAAAGGTCTACGAAAGCCTTGTATGTCAACGATAAGCTCCATCTTTGAAACTGTGCGAGATGGTGGGAACGGGTGAGCTTTTATACCAACTTTTTCACCCCACTACTGAGCGGGTTGTATTCGACAATACGATCGTGAACGATCAAGCAGTACGCCGATGTTTCAGCGGAAAAGTTGGCTTTAGCTTCAAATTCAAGACGGATGTCGACAGGTCCGTACTTCAAAGATTCGTTTTGTTTCGAACAGTCGATAACGAATAAGGGGACGTCTCGAAGGAATTCACTCTTTGTCAGCAACGGCTCGGGGTTCTTGTCGTAGTAGGTAGCTTGGAAGTTTGCGTACATCTCGTACAGGAGCGCGTAGAGATTACGACTCATGTTGAGGTTCAGGTTACCGTACGGATAAGATTGAGAGTTTAAAAATAGCTTGACGTCCGTGATATTGCAATGATCGAAATGACTTGCGTTCTTGCCGGTCTTGTTCTTTCTACTTGTTTGGAAACTCAAAATGACGTACCGAGGTTTTTCAAGCTGAGTGGAAGTTTTCACAGTCCAAATGTATTTCGATGTTGTGGGAAGTAAGGGATATTCGTACAATTCCCAACTGCGGAAGCTCATCGAAACAGGCGGATCTCTCTGAATGAAATTTAGTAGGTCAACTTTTTTCTGATCCGCGAGTTTCAAATACGGTATTAGCCATTCCACTGCATTGATCGTGATTTTGAATTCCTCCTCTGACGTAAACGCCCGTTGTAATGCTACACTCTACTCGCAACGCGTTGACCTTGAGTATAGTTACAGGCACGTCCGATTCGTGAGTTTTATCAACCTCCAATACACGTGATGTAAATCCCAAAAGTTGAGCAATGGAATCATTCGGCTCAAAGTTAATCGTGTGGTTGCATGTGATTTCGCTGCGTAATGTATTATTGTTGGGTTTAATGGCGAGCCTGATATCTGTATTTCTTAGCACGTTTTGAAGATACTTCTCTATGTCCTCGATCTCGTAGCTGCCGGTAGGTATGGTGATCACTTTGTCAGCTACGTAAATTTTATTGTGACCGACATCAACGTTGGGAATCGAATTAAAGGTTAACAATTCTACCAAGCCAAGAGCATAACTTGTATCACGAGCAAGTTCGATCGGTGGGAAATATTGTGCCTCGAGTATCGAAGAGGTTCCCGAAATCGTTAACGTTAACGAATCATCCATGACTGCGAGTGGTAGACTGACTTTGACGAATCACGCACCATGTTTATATAGCTCACCACTTAGAAATTTCAGACACAAGTGTCCGCATTCAAATGTATCATAATCCTGGTAGCTCTCATGATTGTATTTGACGCTACCAACGCAGAGGTATTTTATGAGGTCCGAGGGTAGTTGAAGGTTGCCGAAACTGTCAAAGTAATCGATATTATTGTCACGTTTCTTGTACGCAACCCAGTGTGTTCCCGGACCGTCTTTGTCGTCAAGGTTGATTATAGCTGACTCGATTTTTCGTGGACCGTTTTTGGGCATTTCGTTTCGCATGAAAACACCGCGGAAATGCAGAACCCTCAAGATTTTTGCATATTTCAACAAGTCCCAATCAGTCAACGCTCGACGTGGTAGCATCGCATCTAGTATTTTTAAAGATGGAGACCAAGACCTGTTTTGTACGGTTTTATATGAAGCCCTTTGCCCAACGCGATAGCTTCCATAGTTTTGTTGTGTCGTTTGCTTTCCTCCAATTCTCGTTTAGCCGCGCTCGCATCGTTCATAGCTTTTGCTATACCTGCCGCACCACCGGCCAACGCACCCGTAGCGCTGGGACCGGCAAAAATAGGAATCAGAAACGGTAGAAAACCACCGACTTTCGAAGGTACCGGTAGGACGCGAGGTGTTCACACTTTACATTTACCACCCGCTTTTTTAACGGCGTTCTCAGCTCCCTTCAGCGCAGATTCGATAGCTACTTTTGCATCGTTGCTTGGAACCATAGAACGTTTTGCAGCATTTACAATTTTTCTCAAGGCCACATTTTTTGACTTTCGCATTCCCATTCCGAGTTTTGATTTTACTTTCATTGTATTAGCTACTGCCCAAGCGGCTGCCTTCTCACCCAAATTTGCGTCCTTTGCGAGAACCCGTTTCCAAGCTTTCTCAGCCAACACCCTATCAGCCTCGTTTCGAACTTCAAGGTTCTCACGATTTTTCGAATACGCTATATCATGTTCCTTACACACTGCATCGAGAGGATTGATACCGGAATCGCCTTTCGCGAGTCTTTTCGTCAACTTCGTACCAGGACCGCAGTATTGGTAACCGGGAAAATGCAACTCGATCGGAAGTTTGTTGATGATTCTATTCACCAGACCCTTGCCACGATGTTGCCGCCTGCTGCTGCTTCGTTTACCTCTGTACGCGATCATGTTCGTGCGTTGACTGAAGAAAAGTGCTTTAAAACGGGGTATTTATAGCAAATCCGATCAGTCATGTCCGAGATGCGGTTTGCAAAACAACCTACCAAGCTTCCCGTGATGAATTTTGACAAACTTTCGGAGCAAAATGTCGAAAAGCATAAACGGCACGGTGAATTACTCTCGAACAGTGTACGTGCGATATTCTGTGGACCGTCGAATTGTGGTAAAACTGATGCGTTGCTCACACTTATAACCCATCCCAATGGACTCAGATTTGAAAATATCTACATCTACTCGAAATCTCTCAACCAACCTAAATACCAATTGTTGAAGCAATTGCTGGACCATGTTGAGAGTACGGAGTATTTTGCGTTTACCGAGCGTGAGCAAGTGATTCCACCGGAAGAAGCACGGCCCAACTCAATAATCATATTTGACGATGTAGCGTGCGAGAAGCAGGACAATATTAGAGCCTACTTTTGCATGGGTAGACATCACGACGTTGACTGTTTCTATCTCTGTCAGACGTACGCGCGTATTCCCAAACATCTCGTGCGCGACAACGTAAACTTACTCGTGTTATTCAAACAAGACGATATGAACCTGAGACACGTATACAACGACCATGTGAACACCGATATATCTTACACAAAGTTTAAAAGTGTGTGTTCTGCATGCTGGAACGGTGAGAAGTACGGGTTTCTGGTGATCGACAAAGACAGTGAGCTCAACGTAGGACGATACGGGAGGGGATTCGATTCTTTTGTTAGCCTGGAAAAGGAATAAAATCTACCGTTTTCGAGCGAGAGACGCAGTAGCGTTGCAGACTCATTTGCGTCAACATGCAGAGCTCTGAGATTTCCAAGCAAAAAGATGTCCTACATCAGATCGCTCAAGCAAGTGCTGCGATCCGTCGAACACACAGATTGCTCAAGTCGGGCAGGGAATCTAAGACTCAGAAATTGAGTGACGTTTTCAAACCAGTAGTGACTCCGTTGCAAGAACTGGTGAATGTTACGAAAGATACCAAACCTGTCAAACAAGAGATGGAAGAAATTAAAGAAGAAATAAAGGAGATGAAAAATGAAACGAAAAATGAAACTGTCTCGGAAATGGACGATTCCTTTGCTTCGGCGGGGGATGAAACAGTCGTAGTAACAACGGTCGAGGACGAGTATTTTGCACTGATGAGAGATGCGAAGACAAAAGGCGAATTGGACAACGTGTACGGTGTACGCAACCTCTCAAACTGACTACAGATCGGTGATTCGTTGATATCTCTTGAGAGTGACTACGTTCGTATTGGCGACACGCGTTACCCGAAAACGAAGGGTTTGCTGGAACTTTTGTTCAAAAAGAAGCCCGACGGTTCTTCTGTTATAACAGTTACAAATTTAGAAATATCATTGCCGAATTGATGGATTATTCCCCATCACCTCGCCGAAAAGGTAAAGGTCTATTTCCGCAAGCTATGATCACTCGACAAGGTGTTGAAACGGAATACGTCTTCTGGGATGATCCAAACGAGTTGGTGGAGCGTCTTCGTTTACTCCTGGCATCTCAGGCAGCGGGAAATCCGAGTCACAATAACGAAATAATCTCCATTATCGAAGAGCTACGCGAAGCAGGAATCATTTATTAAGCAGCTCCCGTCATTTTTGCATTCATTACCGAGATGAGCGTCGACGTGTTTGGACGTCAGCTGAATAAAAACACGACCGCGAGCACTCGCGGTCCTCCGGGTGTCGGGTTTCAAATAACAGCGGACGGGCATTACGATATACGGAACAAGAGACTGTGCAACGTCGCAGATCCCGCACAGCCGAACAATGCTGTAACTATAAAAACCTTGAGACGAAAATTCAGCGTGCTGCAAAAACAAATCGACAACCTCGATCAAATGATCAAAGCTTTGGAGATCACCGCGAAGAAAGCCTTGGATACCTTCTACACAGACTTTAAAACAGACAGAGACTTGTCGATTCGAAACGCGGAAATCATTTCCAAATTGGACACCAGACTAATAGCGTTGGAATACAAACGAGAAAAAGCAAGCACTGGTGACGGAACTGCATAAGCCTGCACGCCGGAATTACCCGCGTCGACGTGTAGACGTGCGCGGCATCGACGAGACCTGGCAGGCGGATCTTGTTGATATGACGTCGTTCGCTGGACAAAACAAAGGTTACAAGTACATGCTCACAGTCATTGATATTTTTTCAAAGTATGCGTGGGCTATACCGATAAAGAGCAAGTCTGGAGATGATGTTACGAAGGCAATGGAATCTGTGCTTGTCCAAGGACGGGTACCGAAAAATTTACACGTCGACAGAGGAACGGAATTTTACAATTCGAAATTCGAATCGCTTATGACACGCTACGGAATCAAACTTTACTCCACGTACAGTAATTTGAAGGCTTCGATCTGTGAACGTTTCAATCGCACGCTAAAAGGTAAAATGTGGACACGGTTCAGCATGCAAGGAATCTACAAGCGGCTCGATATCTTATCCGATTTGGTTTCGGCTTACAACAACGTCAAACACCGAACCATAAGAATGAAACCGTCGGATGTCACCGTTGCAAACGAGAGGCTGTTATTACGTCAGGCGTACGGAGGGCTTTGAGCGATACCTACCGTATCGGCAAAATTCAAATCCGGCGACAAAGTTCGAATCAGCAAATTCAAAAATGTCTTCGAGAAAGGTTACACTCCCAATTGGACGACTGAAATATTCACGATAAGTCGAGTGGAAAATACTCATCCTGTGACGTACAAGCTCAAAGACTACCGAGATCAACCCATCGCTGGTGGTTTCTACGAACAAGAGCTCCTCAAGCTTAAGCATCCGGATATCTATCTGGTGGAGAAGGTGCTAAAGAAGCGCGGAAGAAAAATATACGTTAAATAGTTAGGTTTTGACAATACACACAACAGTTGGATAAACGAATGAATGAATTTTTTGTAAAAACGTATGTCCCTCTTTATTTTATATCCGACACACAACAAGTATGCGTCTTTTTTTTAGACAATAGACAGACATGGTACAGTTATAAATTACAAAGCTAAGGTGTAGGCTTGTAGCTCCACGGAAGCGTGTCGGTTGTATGTTGAAACACGATCCGCTTGTCGTCATTCCAGCTCAGTGCTACTTTCTGCTGTTCTACGGTGTATACCTCGTGCTTTCGACTCAATGTCAAATGTTGATTTGAGGATAGGGTTTCACGTTTCAACGCACAGTCCAAATAATCGTTGAAGGTTATTTTTCTCAACGCTGATCCTCTAACACCTTTGGCACGTTTGCTGTCTTTTTCATCTCCCAAGACTCGGAATGCATACAACTTAGCTCTTAATCCTACAAATTCGAGCATGATTTTCCCGTTATTCCCGTCTTTCATCAAGCCGAGAACTTTTTTGTTTGCTCGAGGTATTCCGTAAACGTTGTCGAGCGGATAATCAGAAGTATCGAATTTGTGCAAGTCCTCCTTAATGTGTTCGTATATCTCGGGGACGGTAAAATTGTAAATCAAACTGTCGGTATCCGTGTACATTAATTTTGCTCGGTTGCCGAATTTCTGCTTAATGTAATTGTAATGAAAATCGTAGATACATGTTTTAGCCAGATCCATGATGGAGAAACCTGCGTACAATGGTTTATTCAACTTGACTTTCGTCTTACTCATTTCAACGATAATTATATCTTTGTCGAAAACGGTGCAGCTGTGAAAATTGGGTTCGGCTATGGTAGCTCTAGCACCGTATCTTCCATCCCATTTCGTGATCAGCCTGACATCTCTATACTTCCTAACATTTTCCATAGTTTTGCCAAAAACTGCGTTGTTCATTAGCTTGTAAAAATTTTTCTCAAATTCGTTGTCAGATTTTTTTCGCAAATCGGTATTTAAATCTATATATTTTTTCAGCCACCGGGTTTGCCTGAATTTGAGAACTCTATGAATTTTGAGTAATTTTAAGCCTAATTGTAAGCATTGTTTAAAAACGTGGTAGTGAACAACGTAGTTTTTCTTGGAAAATAGCGTGGGTGTCAATTTCGGTTGCTTACTATTCGAGATCGGAGGTATGTAGTGCTCCGGACACAGTGGTAAATCCTTATGAATTTCATGCAGTTCCTCAGGATATTCCAAATCAACCTCCAGTATGTAACCAAACTCCGCGTCGTCCGAGATGGTAAGAACGTCGCATTGTCCGAAGTCTGATAACCATTCGAAGGAACTGTATGGCAGAGCAAAGCTCATAGCAGCACCGTACAAATTATTAACGTCAAAGTACATGAGATAAGATTCTTCGACCTCAGGATCGAATTCCTCTCCCACATATCTATTGTTGGCCTTTGCGTATCTGTTCGAACACTGTGACACACCACCACGAATACCCTTTTCGATAAACATAACCATGTCTATGTCGGTGAGAAGCTCGAGTTCGATGCCTATACATTTTAACATTGCATCAAACGACAGACCGGGCGCTGTGTAGTAATGTAACGGGTCCAGTTTGTACGTCGTCCAACACCTCTGTCGAAAATTTTGAAAAACGTGGGCCAGTAAAAACACGTCCGTCTGTAAATACAAGTCCGAATACTCTCCCAAGGTTTGAACGTTAAAAGTTTGCCAAACTTTACATGCATATGCATAGTCGTCGTCTGATATATCCCGATCATTTAATTTTGAGTAAAATTGTTGTTTGGATGGTAACCGTGTGTCCTCGAGCTTCTCCCAACTGTCTATGTATTCGTACGGGAACACTCCTTTTCTGGTCAATAACTGAAATTTATCTGAGCTATGATAAAATTTTCGTGTGATTGATTTCTGATCATCACCGAGATACGTTGCTAATTTCTCAAGACTACTGGGCATGAAACGGTACGAATCTACGAATCTAAACTTTATATCTGTCCCCTCGACGTATTTTGTAAATGAAATGTACTTTTCTTTGTTCACGGGTAGAAGCTCAGTTGTGCCCTCGAACGATGTAGCCAGTGCTTTGATCAGGAAATGTGAATCGTAACCCGACAGATTGTGGAATATCACTGGGATAATGTGCGAATTTTGGTAATTTAGATTGCAACCTTGGTGAGCAGCACCACGGTACTTTCCCGTGAAATGGCAGTGATCACGATGTTTCACGTCTGCGAGAGTAAACGGTTTTTCACAAATGTGACACACTGTCGTTGAATAAAATTCGTTGATTTGATTGAAATTTAGTGGTTCCATCGGTACAACAGTCTTGAAATAAACTTCCAACGAATGTGCCAATTCCGCTAACTCGTTCACAAACCATTGAACGCAAGTCTCTCCACGATTAATTTTGAATTTTGAAACCGAATCGTCAAACGCGCAATGTAGATAGTAAGCTATACTACACGGAAGATGCTTCTGATAAATTATTCCATTTTCCCCAAAACTTTCATGTGTGGGTTGCAGTAAACATTCGAGATCCGCGTAGATGCAGAATGGAACGGTTTCTTTGTCCTTGAAATTTTTGAATTTCAGTATTTTTTCCTCATTTGTAGGTAGAATAACTTTGGTTATGTTTAAATTCATGCAATCAGCTCGGTGCTTCAACTAACATCTTTCGAAATTAAAATGAGACAGACACCTATCGCCCAACCAAGTTTGACGTTTATGCTTGGAAATTTGAGAACTTGTTAATCGAGACAGATTTCGAATACAAGCAAAATGAAAGATTCAATTTTTTTCATAATTTACCATATCATCATCATCATCATCGTGCATCGTCAGTGGTTTCAGTTTCTATCGCCGGAAGATGAATTGTAGGTTCATCAGACTCATTCTGACTCAGGTGAATCGGTACTATTTCACTTTTTTTCCGATCACCTTGGTCTATACCGTAAATGTTAATTGAAAGGTCGTTAAGCTTCTCAAATTATGAAATGGTGTTTTTGTCTAGAGACATAGGAAACGTTATACCATCATACCGTAGCACTGAGCTGAAATGTGGGTACGAGCTGGTCGCGTTAGGATGGTTGTTGTCGGCTGGGAACAGAGCTGCGGTGACCGACCAAAGAAAGCAGTAAGAGTCGTCGTTTCTGATGTTTACTACAGCCTTCTTATCACTGATATGCTTAGGTAACGGGGTGTATGTGAAGACACCGCCTCGTAGTGGCACATACTTGTTGATATTCACAGTCAAATTGATTATTCCGGTCAGCGACCAACCAGAGTCTCTCTCTTGAAAATCTTCCACCTTTTTCAACAAACGCTCCGTCGCGTTTTCGATGAACCATTCGCTGATATCCGTTGTCTGGAGGATGATTTCATTTCTCGTATTAAAAAATTTGATCTCTTCCACCGTGCGATCAACTTTTCTGAGTTCAAATTTACAAGCCAGGATAACGTTGGCTTTCAAGCTCCTGTCTTTCTTCAGAGCGTTTTTCAGTCTCGTCACAGCTAGTACCTTTGCGTCTTCTAGAAATCTCTCCACATCTTTATGCTTCAAATTGACGATGGATCCAGTTCGAATTCTCCTCTCGAAAGCTGATTCCAAATCTTTCCACCGTACTGGATCGCTTCTTCGTCGGCTTCGTAATCCGTCACCCACTTTCTGCAATTGTTGAAATTTGACTGTCAACGATTTCAGAATTCCAATTGTAGTCAACATTCTTGTCTTCTCCCCGATCGTTGAGGCGTTGTTGCGTAAGATTTTATTCAAAAGCCTGATATTTTGGGTTCCGAGTCGAATCCATTTTGCAATTTCTGCCGGCGACGATTTTTCCGATAAAATCTTGAACGCCGATTCCATAATATTGTAACGTTTTGGGCGTTACGTTAATAAAATATGGATCCGTGAGTTTACTTATTATCGAATCAAAAGAAATCAAGAGCGTGAACAATATATATCGTGAAAAATGCTTCTAATGCAAGATACGTGTTTCTAGTTTAAAGTCTGAAACAAGACTGTTTTTACAATAATGTTGGTTGGCGCAGCAGCCTTATTCTTTTTAAAGACATAAGAGGTTTATAAACGTCTTTTATCTATGCCGACTACTAGATCATTAAAGAGGGGGCAAAAGGGGTGATTTCACCCTATGTAACAATATGTTATTAATTAAATGGAAAACATGATGAATAAATTTATTATATCTATTTTATTTGAATATATTATAATTTTCAATTCAATTTTAAAAAAAGAAGAATTTTCATCGAAAAATATTTTTACAATAATTAAATTTTTTAGAGAAAAATATAATTATGAAAAGAATCCTATATATTTTTTGATTATTTGTTGCATATTAATTGAAATGAAAATATAATTCATCAAAAAAATGCCATTTGATGTACTTCATGGATTGTACTTTGAAACACTCATACAATGAATCACAACTGAGTAAAAAGTTCAAAGAGAACACACAGATAGATATATGATTAGTTATCTGATTTCGGATTTTTAATTTTTGAGAATTAATTATTCATGAATACAAGAAAAATGATTAATCCAGATTAATTATTTTATATACCATCATATTATTTAATTCAACTGCCTTCATTTATATTCAATTACAACAATGTATAATTTTGTGTATATATATAATTAATTGGAAAAAAAAAATTATGAATAAATTTATTATGTATATATAATTTATGTGTGTTATAATTTTTAATTTACTTTTGAAAAAAAAATTTTGGAAAAAAAACATTGAGCATTAATTAAATTTTCAAAAACAAATATCATGGTTAAAAATATTCTATATATTTTTCAATTGTGTGCTCCACATATTAAGCAAAATAGAAGTAACATTCGTTAAAAAAATGCCATCCAATGTCACTTGTAGATTGTAATTTGGAACAATTATGCAATGGATTAGAACCGATTGGAATGTTTAAAGAAAACACAGTGATGGATATGTAATTAAATATTTAATTTCATATTTTTGATTTTTCAAAGCTAATTATTCTTCAATTTCGGGAAAATTAATTATTGAAGTAAATTATTTTTCATATCATCGAATTATTTAATTCAGTTGCCTTCATTTATATTCAATTATATAAATGTATCATGCGTATAAATATATAATTAATTTAATAAAAAAATAAAAAATAAACTTATCATTTTATTATATTCATATATATTATATATTTGAATTTACATCCAAAAAAATTAAAATGTTGAAAACAAAATTTTCACAGTAATTAAATTTCTCAAAAATGACTATAATTGTTGAGAAATTCCGTCACATTTTTTCATTATTCGCTCACACATTAATTATAATGATAATATCATTCAATCAAAAAATGCCATTTAATGTACTTTATGGATTATAATTTGGAACATTTATACAATGGGTTGTAACTTATTGAAAAGTTTGAAGAAAACGTACAGATAGATACAAGATTAGTTATTTAATTTTATATTTTTAATTTTCGAAAATTAATTATTCTTTAATTCAAGGAAAAAAATTGATTCAAATTGATTATTTTTTATATCATCAAATTATTTAATTCACTTGCCTTCATTTATATTCAATCATAATAATGTATAATCCGTATATATATAAATAATTAAATGAAAAAAATGATACATAAAGTTATTATTTATATTTCATTCATATATATTATAATTTTCGATTCTTTTTTGGAGAAGGAAGAATTTTTCAGGTAAAAAATTCTTACAACAATTGAAATTTTTAGAAAAAAATATAATTATTAGAAAAATCCTATGTGTTTTTCGATTATTCGTTCACATGTTAATTGAAATAAAAATATAATTCATTAAAAAAATTCCATTTGATGTACTTTATGGATTGTGATTTGGAACATTCATACAATGGACTTGTTGGAAAGTTCAAAGGAGACATACAGATAGATAAATGATTAGTTATTTAATTTCGCAATTTACATTTTTCAAAGTAATTGATTTTTGATTTAGGAGAAATGAATTATGTAGGTTAATTATTTTCCATAACATTGAATAATTTGATTCAGTTGCCTTCATTTGTATTGAATTATATTAACGTATCATTTGTATATATACATAATCAATTATATAAAACAAATTGTTAATAAATTTTTTATTTATATTTATTTTATATATATATCATTATTTTCAGTTGACTTCTGAAATAAAGAAAATGTGGAAGAAAAAATTTTCAGATTGATCAAGTTTCTCACAAATAACTATAATTATTAAAAAAATCCCATATGTTTTTTCATTATTCACTCACACAATAATTATGATGAAAATATTATTTGATTGAAAAATGCCAATTAATGTACTTTATGGATTGTAATTTGTAATATTAATACTACGTTTTATAACTTATTAAAATGTTTAACGAAAACATACAGATAGGTGAATGATGAGTTATTCAATTTCATATTTTCAATTTTTGGAAATTGATTATTTACTAATTCTAGAAAAATGAATAATTTAAATTCATCATTTTTCATATCATCGAATTACTGAATTCAATTGCCTCCATTTATATTCAATTGTTATGATCTATAATTCGTTTATATATATAATTAATTGAATAGAACAAATGACGAATAAATCTATTATTCATATTTTACTTATATATATTATAATTTTGAATTCATTTTAGAATGAAAAAAAATTTTTCTAAAATAAAATTCTCACAACAAATAAATTTTTCAGAGGTAACATAGTTATTCAAAAAATTCTATGTCGTTTTTGATTATTTGATCACATATCAATCGAAATGAAAACATTATCCATTAAAAAAATGCCATTTGATGTACTTCATGGATTGTAGTTTGAAACATTTATACAATGGATTAGAACTCATTAAAACGTCTGAAGAAAACACACAGACAGATGAATAATCAGTTATTCTAGTTCATATTTTTAATTTTGAGAAACAAATTATTTGTTAATTTGAGAAATATGATTCATTTAAATTCATTATTTTTTATATCATTAAATTATTCAATTTAATTGCCACCATTCGTATTGAATTATCTTAATGTAAAGTTTGTATATATATATAATTGATTAAATGAAGGAAAATGATAAATCAATTTATCATTTACATTCTATTCATATATATTATAATTTTCAATTTAATTTCAGAAAAAGGAAAGATTTATAATATATGAAAATTCTCAAATTAATAAATTTTTTTGAAAATAAATACAAATATGATAAAAATCTTATATGTTTTTTGATTATTTTGTTACGTCCTCCAGACTTCATATTCCTTTCTCACGCTCTTAGTTACCTTACGCTCTGAGGTCTACCCTCATCGTTCGCGAGTCAGCAGGTTGTCCTGTTACTCACGGCTAGCTTGCCTGCTACATCCGGCGAAACCAGGCAGATCCATCCCAGCACTCAAGCAAGACAGCTATCCCTCTAAACCAAGACCATACCCTTTTTCCCTTGACCGACTCCGTTGCATTGACCACTAATAAACAATCATACACTTTAAATCGTTTACCTTCCCTTAATACCGATCCCTTTCTATTCCATTCCCTTCCTGCATTGGGAGTAGTAGCACACGAGTGCATAGTCGACGTGAACGGACCCTACAATAGCCAAATAACACCTTGGCTGGGCGTGAAGTAAGCTCCGATTACCGCTCATCGGAGCCTACGCAATCTACCCCGTAACATTTTGATGGCAGTGGTTTTGCCCGTTGACCTACTTGTCAGTGCAGTGCTGCATGTTTTCTACGGAAGTGTTCAGTGCTCAAAATTTCTAACGCCGTACCAATCAGTGATAGCCGTGTTACGAACGAACTCTGGGCCACAAAGTACTGTGACAGGCACGCAGAACCTATTCAACTCGCCACGGACACAGGCTCTGCAAAGAGTCCCTAATTTCAATAACTCCGTCACATCTTGGTACTATTGAAATTCATCGATTGATACGACGTCGAATAACTGTGTAGCGAGTGAAAATTTAGTGCGATAGCCAAGTTAAGCCGCACACTGCATCTGAACACATCACTTTTCGAACCGACAAATATCGAATGGACCCTTCCCGCTCATTCGGACTCCTGCAACCCTGTTAAGAAGAGAATCTGGACCCGAAAGTGGCATCGCCCTAAGACCTGGATTACCACACTCATTTATCAACACGCCACGGAGTACCTCATCTATACCCTCCTCGTGCCAACGCATGACGGGTATCGCCTCTTCAAGTTTCACCTGCGTCCAGCTCCCTACAACCATGCTGTTCTCTGTTTTTGCGTTCACCTTCGCCCTGTACGTCTATTCTAAGTCTTAGTGCTAAGTTAATATTTTTATTCCTATACTTGCAATACCCTGCTTAAATCGACATGGCACCAATTAACGAAACCGGTTCAAACTTTTGGTCAGTAAAAGATGTCTTGCCGACAATCCCCCCTTTTGACGGCCACAACATGCCCTTTGACTCATTTGTAGAACGATTACGTCACGTAGAGACTCTTATGAAAGCTTCGGATAAAATGACCTTCGCCAAATTTGCGCAATCAAAGGTTACAGGCCCCGCTTCCCAATATTTAAAAGGCATTAACTGTAATGACGTCGAGGACCTCATGACTGCCCTTAGCCGAGCATACCGCCCGGATATCCCCATACGCCAGTTATCTGCTCAATTAGATAGAATTACACAACAACCATATGAGCGCATTATAGATTACTCGTGCAGAATAAGAGCAATATCAAAAGAAATAAGCACAGCGATCATAGCCAAACACCCACCAGACTTAGCAACGCTTCGACTGAACAATCTAAAGAAGGATACCTCTAGATCGTTTATTAGAGGGCTTCGGCCAGAATTGGAGTGGAGAATCGCTACTATAAGACCATTACCAATCTTCGAAACTGCCGTCAGCATCGCCGAAGGTGAAGAAGCCGAGCTAATTAACCGTCAGATATAATTCTCTGCACATTATTTTACCCCCTCTACACCCATGTGTCTGCCGTTACCCCCCCATACTGCTCCTCCGTCTCAGGTGCCCACCGTGGCCTCCTCTATCCCCCCCCTGATGTCATTGCCCACACGTGGTTACGTTTATCAACCAGCGCCTCGTACCGAACCCGGAACCTACGCCCAAGCGCTCCATCCGAACATCAGTTCTGCTGACGACGTTAATGCTCTGCCCAGCACTTGTCAATTTTGTAACCACCAGGGTCACTCCATGACGGAATGTCACCGTTTGCAAAGTAAAAGATATTGTACTAAATGTCGCAGAATGGGCCACTTCCACGATGAATGCAACAGGACCAACAGAAATCAAGAACTATACTGCGACAATTGTAATAGCAGAGGCCACACAGTAGACCGATGTAGATCCTATCCGCGTAATAACCAAGGCAATACAGGCTCAAATAAACATTTAAACGGGAACATCGCCCGCGGGGAGAACGCGCCCGCGAGCAATGCAAACAACTAGCGTTCCGATCTTCAAGTCATATCCTCATAACAGCTTCAGCTGACCCTCCACTAATTTCGATCGACACCCCCGAGCTAATAAAAATATCTACATTTATTATTGACACCGGTGCAGACGTCAACTTGGTCAAAGAAAGTTCCGTTAGGCCCCTCGTACGACGAACAACCGACGAACGTTTGACGTTGACTGGTATAACCGACAAAAAGACGCAAACTATCGCAAAAACGGAAATACGTTTTAATAATAAATCCCATACCTTTCACTTGGTCCCTGACTCGTTTCCGATTCCGCACGACGGCATCTTAGGCCAGCCCTTCTTACGAAAAAAGAAAGCAACTATTTCTTTCAACTCGAACTCGGTGATGCTTGGATCCTCATTGCCAATCCACTTTGATAAATTCGATGAACCCTCGTCCGCGCCCGAAAAAACGCGCGTAATTACAATACAGGCCCGTACCGTGAAAGCCATCCCACTAATAGTTGCAAACCCAGACACTAAAGTAGGTTACCTTAAACGCATCGATTTAGGCAACAATGTTCTATGTGGTGAAGCGTTAGTTGAAAACCAGGACGGCATCGCTTACTCGTACGCGTTCAATTGTAACGAATCTGCCGTAGAGATAAGACCCCCAACAGTAACGCTAGACGAGTTCGACGAGCCACTGAGTACAGTCATGCCCAACGTTACGCATACTGCATCAAGTAACCACCACAGCGATGCCCGCGCCAAAACCCTCGTTTCGCACCCAGGCCCTCTCCTCAGCAACTCATTAATTCTTCCTGCCGCCAAGCGTACATCGCGACCGACTAATAATCCCCCCTCTTGCCCCATCCAGTCCACTGACCTCGCGTAACTGCAATCCGATCCTCCTATCCCTGACGACAGTACACCCTGTCCCGGTGCCGCAACAGTGCTCTTGACTGACAGTAGGTCAGAAAGATTGGACGTTCTGAAGAGCAGCGTACATCTTGATCATTTAAATGAGACCGAAAAACAATCTATATTTAACCTCGTAACAGAATTTAACCATCTCTTTTATCTCCCAGGTGATAAATTAGGCCACACCAATTTATCTCATCACACTATCCCCACGACGGACAAAACGCCGATTCATACCAAACAATACCGTTTTCCCAAAATTCACAAAGCCGAAATCGAATCCCAAGTTGATAAACTACTCGAACAAAATCTTATTAAACATTCCTCATCTCCGTATAATTCCCCGGTGTGGATCGTCCCAAAAAAACCGGATAGCGACGGCAATAAACGATGGCGTATGGTAATCGACTACAGAAAACTTAACGAAAAAACAGTCGGCGACGCAAACCCCATGCCCGATATCACGGAAATCCTTGACCAGCTTGGCTCAGCTGAATACTTTTCCACATTCGACCTTGCTTCCGGGTTCCACCAAATTCCCATGCATCCGGATCACAGCACGAAAACTGCATTTTCGACACCTAGAGGCCATTATGAATTCTCTCGTATGCCCTTCGGACTAAAGAACGCACCCGCCACGTTTCAAAGGCTCATGGACCAAGTCCTTCTAGGCCTACAAGGTAACGAGATGTTCGTATTTTTAGATGACATAGTTATTTACGCTCGAAACTTGCAAGAACATAAAATTAAATTTCGGAAATTAATGAAGCGACTAACCGCTGCTGGTTTAACTCTACAGCTAGACAAGTGCGAATTCACGCCCAAGGAAGTCGTTTACCTCGGACACCTCATAACTGAGTCAGGAGTAAAACCTGACCCTGGTGAATTGATAGATGTAAAAGAGTATCCTGTCCCCAAAAGTCCCAAAAATGTTAGACAGTTCCTTGGCCTTTTGTGTTATTACCGAAGATTAGTTCCAAATTTTGGAAAAATTGCTAAATGCCTCAACAATTTAACGAAGAAGGATACCCTTTGTATCTGGACGTCCGAACACCAGTCTGCCTTTGAAACCTTACGCGATTGTTTATGCAAAGAACCAATTCTACAACACCCGGACTTCAACAAACCATTCACGCTCACTACAGACGCGTCAAAATTCGCGATAGGTGCAGTTCTCAGTCAAGATGAAGACGATGCCGACCTACCGGTAGCATACGCATTCCGAGCCCTCAAGCCCGCTGAATTAAACTACTCGGTACCTGATAAAGAATTCTTAGCCGCCTACTGGAGTATGAATCACTTCCGCCCCACATCTATGGTCAGAAGTTCACTTTAATAACAGACCACGAGCCACTCAAATGGGTAAAAAGCGTCAAGAAGCCTAATTCCCGTTCATTACGATGGAGCTTAGAACTGGCAGAGTACGACTTCGATACGAAACACAAGTCCGGAAAATCTAATACCAACGCTGATGCTCTGTCCAGGAACGCACCGCCCGACACCGCTCAAATTCTTCCCATAGATGCAAAACGCCCCCGTCCAACGACTGAAACCTCTAGCGATAAACCAAAAAAACGCACTAAAAAGACTCATTAGTACCCCAGACGCCCTGGACAGACCACAGACGAGTCCACCAACCCAGCTCCGCTGAAACACCCTAAAATCTCACAACCCTGTAAGATGATATACTCCTCTGATTCCTCTGATTCCTCTGATCTCTCCGACGATGAGTTCAGCGATAAAGAAACTCCGTTGCTCAAACCCCCCATCGTTACCCCGGCACCGATCCCAGTACATCGCCAACCTAAACGCCATCGCGAAACAAATTCCTCAACAAATCCTGGGCCTCATGAAAGACCATACCTGAGCTATTTTTCAGATTCTTCCCTTAGCTCGGATGACTTACAGACCCCAGAAACTAAATTAGGAACCGATGACTTTTGTCCAGCCACCGATTTACCGGGCCCTTCTTATAGCGATTTCCTCATAGAAAGCGAAACTTTTCCTATCATGCGTAATAGACGTATCAAAGAAATAAAAGCTGACCTTTTGCAACAAAAGGATAACTTGGCTCATTGCAAATCGGCCGACTGCCAAATGTCAAAAGGAATCGCTTCAGAACTGACAGAACGTAAATTCATAAGCCGCGATCAACTTAGAGAATTCGACCCGACTGTGACTGACGTTATTTCTGTGGTACATGGAAACCGGAAAATCTATAACCTAGTTACAAAGTCCAAATACAGTGACAAACCTTTGCCCCACGTTGTTTTTGATACCTTGGTCAACTTTAGGAAAATCTTGCAAGAAGATGGCGTAACATCCGTCTCGATACCATTGATAGGTTGCGGACTCGACAAATTAGAATGGAGCGCGGTACGCAGAATGATCCATTACGTTTTTAAAAATTCGAAAATAAGAATCACCGTTTGCCGCCTCGACCCTCCGCTTCCTGCCACCGCGCGCCCCTGCATTACACCCCCACCCGTTTATACTAACCTCCCCGACCCTGTCCCTTACACATCTGGATTACCCCCCCGCCGCCATCTCCGAAAGGAATCGGAACGTCCGACTAAACCTGCAGCACCTCGTCCGATTCCACCTCCACCCCCACCCACTGACGTCATCATGCCCCCCCCTTGTCGGGCCTCCGCGTCCCGCTAGGAGATACCCCCCCGCTACTTCCAGGCCGACGAACCCTTCCTTACACTCCTGTTCCCCTCCCCCCTCGCCCCTTCCGCCCGCCGCTGATCATGACGACAGTTCCGACTTGCTCACGGACGCTGAATACTATGGAATAATATGGAAATTACTGACCATAACCATGACAGTGCTCTCAACACTAACGATGATCAAATTAATGACCCTTACGGTTTCGCATATTTTATTGACAACTTGGACGACATACCAGTATCGGACAATGTCAAAGATACCAATGATGGACTTTTGATGCTCAAAACCAACTATGCGCACTTCATATCGACAGACTGCGCTTGGATCAAGGGTATACCAGCCCAACTTGCCGGCGAGAATATCGTTGACCCAAAGATAGTAATGAAGCCTCGTCCGCGAAAATTTGATATCATTGAATCTAAGCACAATAGTCGACGTATTTTCACCCTAGTATTGAAAACAAAAAGCTCGGATAAAAGCAACCTATACGATATCTTCAAGCTATTGTCCAAACTGAAAACGGCTTTAGTCGATTCAAACCTAAAGTCTCTTGCCCTCCCGATAACCGATGACAGTTTAGACGCTCTCAATCCTCGCGTTATCCAAAAACTTCTATCCTATATTTTCGCAGACTTCGGAATTCAAATCATCCTTTGTCGAAACACGACTGTCATCCCAGACGAATGTTTACGAAAAGAAATAATCAGAGAATGCCACGAATCGTCAGTCGGCGGTCATCAAGGTGTCACTAAAATATATAACCGCATTAGACAAAAGTATTTTTGGCTCCGTATGAAAGAACAAATCCAAGATTCCATAAGAACTTGCGAGAGTTGCCAAAGAAAAAAATTGGTCAGAGTAAAAACCAAATTGCCAATGATGATAACGGACACGCCCGCCGATGCATTCGACAAAGTGGCATTAGATATTGTTGGACCTCTACCCCTCACTAAATCGAACAACAAATATCTCTTGACGATACAATGCAATATGACGAAATTCCTGGACGCCATCCCTTTACCTGATGCCACCGCCAAAACTATAGGCGCAGCATTCGCAAAAGAATACATCACACGTTATGGTGCTCCTCGAGCACTACTTACAGACCAAGGACAGAATTTTATGAGCACAGTCATCAAACAACTTTGTAAACTTTCCAAAATTAAGCAAATACGAACCACAGATTACCGCCCACAGTCGAACGGATCTCTAGAACGCAGTCACCTTGTTCTCACTGAGCACATCAAACACTACACGGATGCTGGTAAAGACTGCGACGATTACATCCGCTTTGCAATTTTTTGTTACAACACCGCAAAGCACGAAGGTACTAACTTCACCCCCCATCAACTAATTTTTGGCTCTCAAGCCAGACTCCCAACAGACGCGAACCCTGCCAGCGCGTATACTCGTTCCTACGATTCCTTCCTTCTAGATTTAATCGCTAATCTATCCAGCATACGAAAACACGCCGCGTCCAACCTACAACAAGCAAAGCATTGTTCCAACACGTATCACGACCGTAACGTCAACAGCCAAACTTTCGAAGCAGGCCAAAAGGTCTATCTACTAAATGAAACCCCATCCTAATTCGACGACCATTATGAAGGAGTGTATACGGTTAAGCGTATAATTAACAATATCAACGCTGAAATTTGGATTACCCCCGAAAAAGTAAAATCGTTCATTTCAATACATTGAAATTGGCACAAGAAGAAAGCAATTAAAATTTAAAAAAAAAAAATCAACAGCCATATGCTACCAAATTGCCTGCGATCGCGTTACATTACGTCTCATACTCTTGCATGTCGTTGCAGGTGCAGTGATCTCGACAGCAAGACAGACGATTCGACTAACGTCGCGATTAAACAACTGAATCAGAACCCGGGAATCTTCTTCGAACAATTGCAAGACCTACGTACATATAACAAAGAATGGACTTTGCTGAACTACGTAGACCTCCAATATTTATTCGACCGACTTGACCAAACACCAGAATTCTTGACCATAATAGAAGGTAAATGCTCTGTCGCCAAAAACTACTGTTACACGGGCGACCATATTCAAATATTGGCTGATACAAAAAAAACCATGAAACTATACCAAAACCGAATGGAATATTTAGTTGGCCATCGCACAGGCGAATCCACTCACTCCGAACTTGCTAAATTAGCCCACCATCGCGGAACACGAGGCGCGATTAATTTCATTGGTAGCGTATCAAAATCCTTATTCGGCACCCTAGACGTAAAAGACGGAGAATATTTCAACCAACAAATTGACAACTTGTACAACGACAGTAAACACTTAGCATCCCTGCTTAACAAACAGACAAATATTGTACAGTCAACGTTGGGCGTCTACGGGAAAGAAATCAATAGCATGATAAGCCACGACCGCGAACAACATAAATTACTCACGGCCCTCTCGACTGATGCAGCTATTTCAAAAGCCTTAATCGCCAAGAATACCTTCAGAACGACTTTACTTAACCGACTAATTGACCTGGAGCGACACATGAACGAATACGAACTTGACCTGTCCAGCTCAGTAAACGCTATCCTCTTCGCTCAAAAAGGTATCGTCCACCCTAAAATTCTATCATCAGAACAAATTATTTCCAGTCTTAAACTTATCCAGTCACTCAGACCACCAATAGAGTTTCCTATTCCAATGGATCCAAATTACGCTGAAGAACTGATTCGAATCTCTAAAATCGACATAGCGTATTACGAACCCAGACTGCTTTATGTGATATCTATTCCGTTGCTCAACTCCGAGGCTTTTGACCTGTACCGACTGCTTCCCGTCCCCGTTAGACAGACATACGACTCTGCAGATAACAAATTTGCTTACATTCAACCTGGCAGCGACTACATAGCTATAGCACTTAACCGAGCGTCGTACTTTCAAATCTCGGAATCCAAATTCAGTGAATGCATTTTATCCTTAGGAAAATTCATATGTAAGTTTACACAACCGCTTTTCCGACCGTCGACTCACAAACTCTGCGAGGTAGACCTTTTTCTGAACCCGTCTAGAAAAATTCCAAAACAATGTGATATCAGATTGACCGCATTCGATGGAACCTACTGGACGGAATTATCAACATCTAATTCTTGGATTTTCTCATCTTCCACTCCTGAGACTCTTCATACTCTCTGCCCAAATGACAAGACCTCTCGTGTCACACTTTCAGGTTCAGGCATTATCACCCTAGACGACCTGTGTACGGCTAGTACTTCTGAAGTCACTCTCAAAACTTCGAAACGCTCACAATCTATCAAGACCCTCTCCTACGTCCCCAAAGTTACCTTGGATCTAAGTCAAGTATCCCTCAGTCTTGATTTTAATATTTCCACCGACTTATCCCTTGTTGCCATCCCACCCGTTCGCGAACCATCGCATATTAACCCCCACGATCTTGCAGTCACCAGCGTTTCCCTGAATGATATACTGGAACGCTCAGCTGACCTAAGCACACATTATCGCACGCGAAATAACATGCAGCGCTTCACTACCAGCCTTGGTTAGAGCGGCATCGGCCTCGCGTCCCTCTCAGTAGCTTTCTTCTGCTACAAAATCTCGTTATTTAGCAAAATCTCAAGGCTGTGCTCTTGCTGCAAATTGGGAAGGACACGACATATCCCTCACCCGCGTCGTACAAAACCCCAAATTCCTATGCGCCATGCCATCCACCACCCGCACCTAGAAATAATACCATTTCCCGATGACCTGCCTCCTCGCTCTTCGTCGCTACTCCGGACCCAATCTCAAATTGAAATGACGGAACTAAGAATATCTAGGCCGCGTAAATTGCTCCCCGAGCAGACCCTTAACAAGAGCTCCGAATCACTCGAAGTCTGGCGCTAAGCCCTCCGCTATTAGCAATCATATTCTTTCATTGCCTTACTCTCCCCGTAATAATCTGCAGCTGTAATATAATCATCAGCACGTTGCATAAGTTTCGTTTATAATATACAAAATATCTATCATATATGCAAATCTATCATATATACCACTACATTTATAAGATGTCATTTGGAAAATCTCATTCAAATGTATACTAACCCACTTAAATGCGCAGTAACATCTAGGCGCTGTATTTTAAGACTCCTCTTTATAATATTCTGTAAGTGATTCAGTACGATATAATGTCATTTATAAATTTTTTTTTTATTCAAATGTATACTTACCCACTTGAACGCGCACTAATATCTAGGCGCTAGATTTTAAGACCTTCCTTTGTAATATTCTGTAAGTGAGTCACTACGTTTCATGGCATTCCGCTTCCTTCCGAACATCCTATTGCGTACCCTCACCGACTGTTCTTCCCTAAGGGGGGGCGTGTTACGTCCTCCAGACTTCCTATTCCTTCCCCACGCTCTTAGTTACCTTACGCTCTGTAGTCTACTCTTATCGTTCGCGAGTCAGCAGGTTCTCCTGTAACTCGCGGCTAGCTTGCCTGCTACATCAGGCAAAACCAGGCAGATCCATCCCAGCACTCAAGCAAGACACCTATCCCTCTAAACCAAGACCATACTCTTTTCCCTTGACCGACTCCGTTGCATTGACCACTCATAAACAATCATATACTTTAAATCGTTTACCTTCTCTTAATAACGATCCCTTTCTATCCCATTCCCTTCCTGCATTGGGAGTAGTAGCACGCGAGTGCATAGTCGACGTAAACGGACCCTACAATAGCCAAATAACACCTTAGCTGGGCGTGGAGTAAGCTCCGATTACCGCTCATCGGAGCCAACGCAATCTACCCCGTAATATGAAAAACAAATTTTTTATCAAAAATTTTTTTTTTTTTTAAAGTAAATTGAAAATTATAATATATATATATATATATATATATATATACATATATTATACATTAATATAGTTAATATAAATACATTTATTCATACATATATATATGTATATATATTGTAACGTGGCGTTTCAGAGTCGCCCGTCACAAGGGCACACAACCGCTATTATTTTTAGTTTACGCGTCCTCAGCAGGGTACTCCAACCACACTCGATACAAAATAGGCAATAACTACTTTTAACTTATTCTTTTTTGTAAATTCTTTATTTCGCGCTTCGGCGCAAGCTAACAAGGTACTTGGACGACAACGATCCCGATCAACAAGGGACCACTAGCTACCGTTTGCAGCTCTCGACGACTTCGCCTACTGACGGTCTCATCAGACTACACTGGCTACCTTGGTGCACCTTTATATACACCTGGGGTAGCATCCACCCGAACCTTCCGTATCGCCTCGACTGCCGGTGAACAGGGAGATAAAAATCCTCCCGGCGGCCGAGGGCACCGTTTCTCGAAGAGGAACCAGCTGCCAGCTCTATCGGATGCCGTAAGGATAGCGTGAAGGGCAGACCGTAGCCTGCCATCCTCCGACTTACCGGCCTGGTGCCGGACCGACCCCAAACCACTACGTCCAGGTTGATAAAGCCATCATTCTGAGGATCGACGCTGCCTTCCTATCGGCAGGGACTAATTGTGTGGGTCGTGGTCCACGGTTTGGCCAAACGTCTGACTGCACGACCTCAGGTACAGGCAGCTAGCTACTGCCTGTACAAAAGCCGGTGGAGGTGAACAATGAGGCGTCACTCTCCATCCGGTAACTTTGGCCGAGAGGCACCCTGTGTATGCCTCTGCCAAAGAAGTCCCCGATGATAGGCAGCCTGGACCGTAAACCGAAGCGGCTACAAAATCGTACGAGTTGGTGTCAACGACGAAATCGCGGGCAGCACATTACACCACATCTAGCGGTAATTTTGGAAAACGTAAGACCACGCAGTAACCGATATTCGCCACAGGGGGATGGCCTATTTGCGGTGGGGGTCAACCCACCAATCAAAGAAGAAGAATCACCTCACGACAACCGCGAGATCGGCGAGCAGAACTTCGACCTGCTATTCCACGCTTGACCTGCTGGGAGACAGCTTTGCTTTCGCATCCTGCCGATTATTCTCCCGATTTAAGCTACTGATACCTTTTCCTTCTACCGCTATCGTTCTATCGTTCATCCTACCGAAAACTTTATCCTTCTAAACTCTTTTCATTCTTTTTCCCTTCCTTCTCAGTTTTGTTAATATGGCGTATAATTCAAATTAGAGTCAGTTTGTGTGCCTGAAGTCAACCGCCAAGGTAAGGCTTCTGCCTTTGAATAGTATCGTTACGAAGTTGCTCATAATCTCTATTCTTTCTTATGGTATTTATCGACTTTGTGTGAATCATGGTCCACGACTTAAAGTTGCAGTGAGCCGCCGTGTGACTGCATGATTTCAGTAATTTATCATTTTCGTATCGGAGCGACCTCGTAGCTGCCAAATAATTATTTCTCTGTATTTATGATTTTTCTGCTTATTTGTGAATCTCTATTAGCCTGCTTCTGCACTTTCTATCGTATTTTGAGCCCTATTGGCTTCATATTTCATTCCATACTCTTTTTTTAATAGTAGTGTGCTTTATATTTTATTTCTGTTATCGCTTATTATATTTTTATTTATTTTTGTGCCTATTGTATCATATATCGAGTTCCTTGGAGTACAAGCGAGCGTAGAATCAACCCTAGATATTACCGTACTTTTTCTTTATTGCTATTGGCAATTTCATATCATTTTTGGGTGTTATTTATTCCTCTTTATTTTGTTAAATTAAGTTCTGTGAATCATTCTTCTGTATTGCGGTGTATTTTAGTATATTCCTCTATTTTGTAAACTCTCCGAAATTCTCACTCTCTCATAATTTTGTATTTTGGTATTCTCTCAAAAGTTATGTTTAGGAATTCACTATTTAATTCCTCAAGTATGTAATGATTATAAATTATCGAATCTACCGTTCTCGAATAATTCTACCGAAGGCTACCTAGTCGATCGTTTGCCGAATTGGTAAATTGTTACTGAATGTCAATCTCTCACACTGGTTATAATTTATGGTAAATTTGTCGTATCATCTACCGAACTATCGTTACGTTGTTTTATACCGATCGCAGTAAAGTCCTCTCGTTCTAATTGACAGAATAATAATTTTCGTAGCGTCATTTGCAACTTGGGTAAGATCACGTCGCCCAGTGACGTGTAGTTTTGAGTCAACGCTTGCATTATATCGCATCTCTCGACCTACGTGCATTTTTCTCTGTCAACTACTGTCTCTCGTTCTAAAGCTACCGTTTACTGCTATTCTACCGAACTTTTTGTAAACAACGATTATTTATTTTATTAGGTACCGCTGTCGATACCATCTCATTTGCCTGTCTCACTCATGTAACCTTCTCGACAATATATGATTGATTGACCTGTTCATTTTCCCTTTTGACTGGAGTTTATTCTTTATTTTGTTATTTTCTTTAATTCTGGAATTACTGTTAGCTGGCTTGAATTCCGCCACCCAACCGGGATGTACGCGATCGTACCTGTGCCTAGCCAGCCATACAACGGGTTCTCTATTTATTTCTTTTGTACGGTTTTGTGTTAATTTTATTGATTTGCATTATTGTTTGAAAATCGACGCTAACGCGTCTGGCGCCCAACGTAATTATTTTGTTATAGTTTGATATTGCGGATAAGTAGAGAATCGCGCCAAAGTGTCAACGGTAGGTCCTTATCCGAGGGTAACAGAATTTAGCATTGCAATATACATATATATATATAATACACATTAATATAATTGAATATAAATGGAGGTAATTAGGTTGAAAAATTTAATAAGATAACAAAATAATCAATTTAAATAAATTATTTTTCCTCAATAGAAGTGTTACGTCCTCCAGACTTCATATTCCTTTCCCACGCTCTTAGTTACCTTACGCTCTGTAGTCTACCCTTATCGTTCGCGAGTCAGCAGGTTCTCCTGTAACTCGCGGCTAGCTCGCCTGCTACATCCGGCAGAAGCAGGCAGATCCATCCCAGCACTCAAGCAAGACACCTATCCCTCTAAACCAAGACCATACCCTTTTTCCCTTGACCGACTCCGTTGCATTGACCACTAATAAACAATCATATACTTTAAATCGTTTACCTTCCCTTAATACCGATCCCTTTCTATTCCATTTCCTTCCTGCATTGGGAGTAGTAGCACGCGAGTGCATAGTCGACGTGAACGGACCCTACAATAGCCAAATAACACCTTGGCTGGGCGTGGAGTAAGCTCCGATTACCGCTCATCGGAGCCTACGCAATCTACCCCGTAACAGAAGAATAATCAATTTTTAAAAATTCAAAATATGAAATTAAATGAGTAATCATTGATCTATCTGTATGTTTTCTTTAACCCCTATAAGTTCTAATCCATTATATAAATGTTCCAAATTACAATTCATAAAGTGAATTAAATGGCATTTTCTTAATGAATGATGTTTTTATTTTAATTAATGTGTGAGCAAATAATTGAAAAATGTATAGGATTTTTTCAATATGTATGTAATATTTATTGTTCCCCTTGGGGTTACAAGGACTTCCCTTTTCCTCTTCCTTTACAATATTTTTTTACATGTTTTCTTAACCTATTCTTAGCCTAATTCTTACTTCCTACCTTATCCTTACTTAATTTCTAATTGCCTGTGTCCTGTGCCACTGCCTTGCCATTCCCTTACTTTCCCTCTTATCCTTTTCTTACTTTTTATCCTTATCTTTACTTAACCTTATCCTATTTTACCTTATTCTATTCCCTAATTCGTCCTTATCCTAATTGACTTCCATTTCCCATTCATCTCTCACTCTTTCATTCTCTTGTACATCCCTAATCCTTTCCAATTCTCTCATCCAGACTTCTTCCCCCCCCCCCCCCCTCCTCACCTAACATCTCCCTCACCACCTCCTGCCAACTTTCCTCCCTTCTATCCCAGCCTACGCACCTTTTTCATACGTGCTCCCAAGTTTCCTCCTCCCCCCCGCACACCCTACACCTTCTCTTTTCCTCTTCTTCCCAGTACCTTGCCACCTTCATCTCGCTTCCTAATCTAAATCTTGCCACCCTTATCCACCTGATTTCTCCCCATCCCTTGCCCAGATATCCTGGTATGCCTTCTCTTTTCACTAGCCTGTACCATCTGTTGTACCTCGATTCCCTTATTTTCTCCCACCTCTCTTTTCTCTGTTCTTCCCTCTCTCTCTCCTCTATTTCCCTAAACTCCATCTCGCTTCTCTCCCTTCTCGCGACTACCTCTCTGCTCTCTGCTCCCCTTTCCGCAAAGAAACTTTCCCTTTTCCTTTTCCACCTCGATCCCTGCCTCCCAGCTCCTGCCTTGTCCCTTATCTCTTCCCAGCATCTCCTAGCTAACTCGCTACCCTCCCCTCTCTCTAGCTTCCTTTCAAAATTCCATGCCCTTCTCCCTGCACTAATCCTTAGTTTCTCCCTCTGTAGTTCCTCCCTTACTAGATATCCCGGTGTTCTCCCATCCACTCCTAATGTTCATCTCAAAAGTCTATCCTGTACCGCCTCGACCGCCCTCCACTCGCTCCACCCCCATATCTCCGATGCATACTCTTTTACCGTCCATACTAGCCTGTCAAATAACCAAATCCTTTTTTCCCAATCCCTACCAAACCTTCTTTTTTCTATTCCCCATACCTGCCTCATTACTACCCCTGCCTTCCGTACTCTCTCTTTCACCTGTGCTTCCTGTCCCCCATTGCACTTTACTCTATACCCTAAATAGCTGAACTTTTTCACCTCCTCTATCCTTTTCCCTTTCCATCTCCAATCTATGTTTTTTCTTCTACCGCCTCCTTTCCTAAATCTCATAATCTTTGATTTCCCTACATTTACCGTCAGCCTTTTCCTATCCATATACCTTTCTAACTTCCTAATCATTACCTCCATTTCCTCTTCACTTTCCGCTAGTAACACTGTATCATCCTCATAAGCTAACGTGCATACCCTGCCGCCGGCTAACTCTACCCCCCCAACCCTTCTCCCTCTCCCCATTTCCTCTTCTGAGTCTGCCAGCAGCAGGTTGAACACATGCGGACTGAGCGGACATCCCTGCCTTACCCCCCTCGCTGTCCAAAACGCCTCTCCTAGCTTTCCCCCGCTCCTTACCCGACTCTTTGTTTCCTTGTAAATTTCCTCTATCCTTACCCTTAGCCCTTCCCTCACCCCTCTCCTTTCCATAGTCTCCCACAGCACCTTCCTGTTCACTGAATCAAAAGCAGCTTTCAGGTCCACAAAAAACGTCACCATCTTTCCCTTATCCTTTCCCACCTGCCTATTGATTAAATAAACAAGTACATATATATTGTCAATGGTGCCCATGCCTTTTCTGAAACCCGTTTGGTTTTGCGGTATCAAGCCCTTTTCTTCTACCTCTCTTTCTAACCTATCCGCTAATGCCATCCCATACACCTTATATAGAGTTGGCATCAAAGTCACCCCCCTATACTCTTCTACCCTTTTCCCCTCCCCCTTCTTAACTATCGGCGCTATCAATCCCTCCCTCCAATCCTCTGGCCAGCCCTCCCCCACCCAAACTCTGTTACATGTTTTCCATATCCTCTGCTCCATTTCTTCCCCCCCATACCTCCATACCTCGCTAACTATTCCATCCCCCCCTGGTGCCTTTCCATCCCTCAGCTTTCCTATCACCTTTTTAATCTCTTCTCTCTGCAGCTCCCCTTCCCCGTCCCCCTTCCTAGTTACCGACTCCCCGCCTTCTGTTACCTTGCTTTCAACCCCGCCTAATAATCCCATGGAATACTCCCTCCACTCCTGATCTCCTATTTCTTCATTCACCCTCTTCCACTTCTTTCTTTCCCTATTAACTATCTCCCATACCTTGCTTTCTGTCCTTGCTTTCGCTGCTTCTTTTATGAATCCCTCATTTTCTTTCTTTTTTCTCTCCTCGCATAGCCTATTATATTCCCTTCTTCTCTTTCTATACGCGTCCCCTTCCCCCTCCCCCTTTTTCCATTTCCTTAGACTCTGCCAAACTTCCGCTTTTTTTCGCCTACATTCCTCATCCCACCATCCTTTTTTCGCTTCCCTCCCCCTTCCTCCTACATCCAAGGCTGGTCTAAACTCCCTTATTCTTTTCTCTATCTCTTTACCTACATCCACTTCTCCTATCCCCTCTCATTTGACTTCTGTTCTAAACCTCATCCTACCCTACTCCGTCCAGTCTCCTCTACTAGTTCCCCCTACTCTTTTTCCCTTCCTTGTCCTAGCCACTGCCCCCCTCAACCACACTATTACCGGCTGATGATCCGAGTCAACCCTATCCCCAATCTCTATCCTTTTGACATTATCCCTTACCTCGATGTCTCCTATAGCGTAGTCTATGACTGTCACCCCTGCCCCTCCTACATACGTAAATTCCCCCTCCTCATCCCCCTCCATGTTGCTGTTCATTATTGCCCATCCTGTCTCCTCTAAAAATTGCACCAGCTGCCTACCTTCCGAGTTTATTTTCCTGTCCTTTGATTTCCTACTCCTACTTTCCTCCTCTCCTTCACCCCAGCATCCTCCCCCCTCCTGCCCTGTCCTGGCATTAAAATGACCCCCAACTAGCACTTTTACCCCTCCCTCTATCTTTTCTTCCCGCTCCTTCAATTCCCCTATCTTATCTTTTAGGTCCCTATTCACGTATATTCCTACTACTACCCATTTTTCCCCCCCTACACTTATATTCCTTGCTATCATGCCCTCTTTTACCTCTTCCCTCCCTCTCTCCCCACTCACTTTCTCCCTTTTCACCCCTGACAACATTCCGCCTATTGCTCTTTCCTTCCTATTTTTTCGAACCGCATACTGCACTTCCCATTTATACCCTACTGGTAACTTATTTCTAATCCTTTCCCATCCCTTCTTTTCTATCCATGGCTCCATTAGAAATATTACATCCCACTCCCCTGGCCCCCTCCAGAAATCTTCATCCTTTCTCGCGAGCCCCGCCACATTCCAAAAAGCTACTTTCCACCCCTCCCTTTTTGTCTCGCCTACTCCCCTCTCTCTCCTCCTTATCTCCCTCCCCACCTGCCTCTGTCCCCCCCCCCCCCCCTCACTACCCATTCCCCCGACTGCCTTTCCCTACGTACCCTTTCCTGTGCTTCTATACTTCCCTCTTGTCTTTCCTCGCTTGCTGACCTTTCCCTATCGCTTTCCCCTAATTTTCCCCTCCCCTCCCTTTGCCCCTCTTCCCTCGCTCTCCCTGTACCGTCCCTAAGCACCTCTCCTATCTCATCCCACTTTCACATTTTCCCTTCTATCCAAATCTTTGCATACCCTATTCTCACTCTGTTTTCCCTTCGCTCCTCAATTGCTGCTACCGCCCTCAACTTCCATTTCATTCTTCTCTCTGCCCAGGTGAGATCCTCGTCTATTCTCTCCTCCCTCCCTTTAAGGAGGCTTTTTCTTCCCATTACCTGCCTCTTTTGCTCCCTATTTCCTAGTCTTGCTATCCATATCCCCTTTTCTCCCCCCTTTTTCGCGCCTACCTCCCACATATCCTTCACCTCGACCTCTACCCCTATCAGCTGCAAAGTCTTTTTCAACTCTTCCTTTTCTCTTCCCTTCTCAAGTCTCGCTCCTCTCACTACTATATTTCCCCTTCTTTCATCCCTTTCTTTCCTCTCTATGGCCCACTCCATCTCGTTTAATCTATCTATTGTTACCTGCGCCACTTCCGCATTCCCCTGTACCTGCCTTTCTCCCCCTCCTTCTGCACTCTTCTTTTCTAATTCTATCAGCCTCTCCTTTACCCTTTCCATCTCCCCCCCTCTGCGCTCTTCTACCTCTTCTAGTCTTTTACCTAGATCCCTTATCATTTCCTTCATCTCCCCCTCTCTACTTCCCACTGCTCTTCCCTTCTAGTCATTTCGCCTTTAATCTTTTCCATTTCTTCCCTGATCCCCCTTCCCTGCCCTTTAACCTCCTCTAGACCTATCTTTAGCTCTTCCCTAATCAACCTTAAGATATCTTGTATACCCCCTCTCTCCGCCTTCCCTTCCGCCCCTGTCTTACCCTCCGGCGATCATTGCACTTTCCTGCTTTTCCCAAATACTCTTTCTCTTTCCTGCAACTCGTCTACCTCCTCCTCCCCTTTTTTCCCTTCCTCCTCCCGCTTTCTCTTCCATAAGTCTAGCACCGTCGCCGTCGATCCCAGGCTATGCCTCCTATCCCTCCCTAACGCTGCTACTGCCCCCGGCCTACCTTTCTTTTTCTCCTCCTCTTCCCTGTTCGCCCCTTCTTTTTGGCCACCCGCGTTACTCATATTCTTTCTCTCCTTCACCGCTCCCTACCTTATCTATCCGCCGCCTACCTGTCTACTCTATCCCCCTTCTTACTCCCTAGGTGTCACTGCCTATTCCTATCTCATCTGAATCGTTGCCGTCTGCCGGCTCTTTTTGCCTAACCTCAAAAACTCCCCCCCTTCTTTTTTTTTTCACCCGCCCTTCCCTTCTATTCCTGCCTCCCTATTCCCTTCACCCGACCTCCCGTCTATGTCTTCCCCGCTCCTTCTCTGCCCTATTTCCTTTTCTCCTCACCTTTGCTATCCTGCTGAATTCTCGCCTTTTCTCTCGCACTTTTTTGCACACCTGTCACTCACATTCAAAACGGAAACGGAAGTCCGGATTTTTTTGATAATTATATTCAGTTTTAATGAATTCAATTATTGTAAAAAAAAATTTTGTTTCTTCAAATTTCTCTTTTTTTAAAAGTAAAATCAAAATTATAATACATATATGTATATATATATATATATATGTATATATGTATATATATATATTATACATATATTATACATCAATATATTATACAATAATATATTATACAATAATTTAATTAATATAAATACATTTATTTATATACAGGGTGTCCCTAAATTGAGGGACACGGACCAGCCAGCGTGATACCTGACTGAAATGCAACCGAGAATTTCTTTACCGGAAGGTCGTCCGACGCATAGTTTTTGAATTATAAGCGATAGCGTTAAGCCAATCAGAGTGCACCATTTCATCTGGATTTGCCGCCACGGAAATTGCTGTTTTGTTCGTCTGGGTGAATTATTATTATTCGGTTACAAAGTAAATATCGGCACCTCCCCTCACTCGCTGTTGTACCCCTTCTCGAGCGCTGACCTCGGTATTGTTGCCGCGGCACACGCTGCCGGCCGCACACCCACGGACGCACACTCGTGTGTGTGAAAATAAGCGAATGCCCAGCTACACAATACTACGAAACACACATACACGAGTGAAAATAAAAATAAATCTCGAAATAAATCAGCGGATTTAAGATTTAATGTTATAAAACACTTCCAATTATCGATGTATGCATAAAACTAGAGATTTTAGATGATTGATATGCCGTTAGGGTTCATAATTAGTCATTCAATCAATCTGAATTATGCTTTCCGAACATTTTCTGTGTCTTTGCAGCATAACTTTTCCACTAGTTTGAAATTCATCATTGACATACGATTCTTCAATAATGCGAGGAAACAACAACTCGCTGAATTGACGTGTCAATAGGTTTGTAAATCAATTACAATTCACCTGAGTTAACACAAAATAACTGAACAAATGAGAATTCACTGAATCACTAAAAATGATAACTGAAATCATGAGAATTATTTGAGATATAACTGAATTAGGAAGAGTTGTGATAAGTCAAGTTACTTTGAAAAACATTAGATTCGTGCCAAAATTTTATGTTCAGAGAGAAAAATAATTAAATTCAAATAAAAAAGTAATTTTAAATCAAGAAGAAGAAAATTTCCAAATACCTGAATTCAAATGAAGCAATTTGAATTTAATAAATCTATCCGAATTTGAGGAAAAATAATAATTATTATTCGGACCAAAATATTTTGAATAAGACTATGAATTATCAAAATATCTCTTCTGATATCAAGACTACACGCAGAAATTTACCAAATCGATTAATTTTTACCAATTCAATCGAGCCGTGTCCGATTATTTTGTTGAAATCGATTAATCGATACATCGATTCTCAGATAAGTGGCCATCACTAGCATTGATCTCAACAATTTGAACGTTACTTGCCACTCCAGACCCACATTGAATCGACGAGGAAATAACTGGGAATTTGAATGACACCATATTTTTTTGAGTTGAATTAATTGAATTTATTCATGTTATTCGACTTCAGTTTTCTGGTCCAAATAATGATTATTATTTTTCCTCAAATTCGGATAGATTTATTAAATTCAAATTGCTTCATTTGAATTCAGGTATTTGGAAATTTCCTTCTTCTTGATTTAAAATTACTTTTTTATTTGAATTTAATTATTTTTCTCTCTGAACATAAAATTTTGGCACGAATCTAATGTTTTTCAAAGTAACTTGACTTATCACAACTCTTCCTAATTCAGTTATATCTCAAATAATTCTCATGATTTCAGTTATCATTTTTAGTGATTCAGTGAATTCTCATTTGTTCAGTTATTTTGTGTTAACTCAGGTGAATTGTAATTGATTTACAAACCTATTGACACGTCAATTCAGCGAGTTGTTGTTTCCTCGCATTATTGAAGAATCGTATGTCAATGATGAATTTCAAACTAGTGGAAAAGTTATGCTGCAAAGACACAGAAAATGTTCGGAAAGCATAATTCAGATTGATTGAATGACTAATTATGAACCCTAACGGCATATCAATCATCTAAAATCTCTAGTTTTATGCATACATCGATAATTGGAAGTGTTTTATAACATTAAATCTTAAATCCGCTGATTTATTTCGAGATTTATTTTTATTTTCACTCGTGTATGTGTGTTTCGTAGTATTGTGTAGCTGGGCATTCGCTTATTTTCACACACACGAGTGTGCGTCCGTGGGTGTGCGGCCGGCAGCGTGTGCCGCGGCAACAATACCGAGGTCAGCGCTCGAGAAGGGGTACAACAGCGAGTGAGGGGAGGTGCCGATATTTACTTTGTAACCGAATAATAATAATTCACCCAGACGAACAAAACAGCAATTTCCGTGGCGGCAAATCCAGATGAAATGGTGCACTCTGATTGGCTTAACGCTATCGCTTATAATTCAAAAACTATGCGTCGGACCACCTTCCGGTGAAGAAATTCTCGGTTTCATTTCAGTCAGGTATCACGCTGGCTGGTCCGTGTCCCTCAATTTAGGGACACCCTGTATATATATTATACATTAAGATGATTAAATATAAATGGAGGTAATTAAGTTGAATGATTTAATAAAGTAAGAACATAATTAATTTAAATAAATTATTTTTCTCAAATTGAAGAATAATTAATGTTCAAAAATTGAAAATATGAAATTAAATAAATAATTATTCATCTATCTGTATGTTTTATTTAAACCTTATAATAAGTTCTAATCCATTGTATAAATGTTCCAAATTACAATTCATAAAGTAAATCAAATGGCATTTTCCTAATAAGTAATATTTTTATTTCCATTAATATGTGATTATAAGATATATAGGATTTTTCTTATAATTATATTCATTTTTAATGAATTCAATTATTGTGAAAAAAAATTTTTTTTTTCTAAATTTCTCTTTCTTTCTAAAGTAAATTAAAAATTATAATATATATATGTCAGAAACACACAAATAACGTGTGTTAAAAATAAAATAGAGACAGCAAGAGTGTGCTCTCAAGACACAATAAATATCTCACTGACGGCCGCAGTGACACAGCGTACAGAATTTATTAAATGATTTGATACAAAGATTAAAAGATGCAGAATAATCGTTATAAAGAGATTTCTCGATGGTGGTGCTAGCGGAGTGTATTGCGCACAGCCTTTTCAAATTATGTTCTTTCTGACTCGATGACTCGAGCGAGAGTGCCCAGAATGCATTCCCCAAAAGCCTGAGACCTCTTCGTCCTTCTTTATTCTTTATGACCCAGGCCTCTACGCGATACAACACACTCGTGGTACCTGCACCACGCACCCCCAATAGGCTAAGTATTTCTTAAGCATCCTGACGACATCTGATCACTCGATGTTCGACTTATGACCCTCCATAAATGTCATAAGAAGGTCGAGTGCGTCGTCCAGACTTCGTCCTTGACGGCGATGCGACATATACCGGGACAATCTCTTGAAACTATACGTACAATGTGTATGCGCCAAATAATTCAATCTCATTGGTCGGTGAAATCGCTCTGTGGCGATGTTTTCGTTTGCTGAGCAGAGCGCCAACGTACACAAAATGAAACTAAAGCTTTAAATCTCTCGCGCGTAAAGCCATGCATTGAGGTTATGCTGTTGTTTATTTTTACGTAACGTGAATTGTTTAAGAAGAACAGTATCGTTCAGCAATACCGCGGTCGATCTCGGAAGATATCCAACCTACGCAATAAAGAATTTAACGGAAAAGCAAATATCGAATGATACAGAAATTGGGTGTTATTTATTGAAAGAAGAAATTTGAAATTCAATGTGAAATGTCATTAACAAGTGGGAGTCTGGACAAACAGAGGTAGGTAAGTAAAAACAAAGTTTATTGTGAACAGATTCTTCATTTACATAAAATTAAAAATGCGTCTCATTAACGATTTATGTTTTGTGCATTTTATTGGAAATTAGTTGTATCAAAAAACACCAAAAGATCCTGTCTGATAATAATAGCTTCTAATATTTCCAAATACGGAATAATTCATTGTCAAAGCGGGACTAAATTTGTCAGGCATGGAAGCATGTAGGTACATTTCTAATCACGTGATCTTTGACTATTAAAATATTTTAACATGGATTCAATGATAAAATTAGTTTTTTTTTCAGCATGCTCAAAGTTTGAACTTTGATTAACACGAGGAAAATTATGCCTTACCTGATGGTCAAAACGTTTAGGTGGCAAGGATCCTGGTTTCTCAAGCGGTGCAATCATTATGACCATCGAACCTGGTTGTTCCGCCAGACATCAGGTGCCAGAGTGAATTTCATCAGGCCATCGCCACCTTCTTAACATCAGTTGAGGCAAAATTGAAGAGCGGGATATACTACAGATCATAATGGCTGAATATCCCATCATTTTGCTTTGATCGAGCCAATAGCGATGAGTTTGTTACTTAACCGTTGCTGCCAATTCATTCTACCGAGGATTCATTCTGTGCACCATTGCAATTCAAGCATTATTATTGACAAGCATTGTTTTTCAAACTTTATACCATTTAATTTGGTATCTTATTTTGAAGCTTACTTTTACTCTCTTTGGCATTCAATTCAGATAAATAGTTTTTCAAGTCCTCAATTAGATTCTAGGGTTGAATTTTTCCAAGCAAACTGAATCAATCTAAATCCAGAATTGTTAAATGACTTCGGTTAAAAATGTATTTAAATTCATTCTTAGTTGACGGTGTCATCAGGCTAGCTAGTTGCACGATAACTTTAAACCAAATTCAATTTTACACTCTTTATAGGGTCCTACGCTAAGACTGGAAGCTTGTGAATCTCAATTTACCGCAATTATTTCTGCATTTCATGTTAGCATTGTCTGGAGCAAAAAAAATCTTATTTTAAGATTGGAAACGGAACCTGAAACGTAGAAGTTATTCAGTAGCACGAATTGAAAACCAAGAATTTTATAATGGTTTCTGCAACAAAGGGACTCTTTCCAAATATCCTTGTTAGAAGATGATGTTCGGAGGACTATGAACAAGATATTGTATCGGATTACATTATTTGAAAAAAATTCTTCATGAACTTCCTTAAAAATTAGACATTAATTCATTCTGATGGAATAAGGGACACAATCTTGAATCCGATAAGTCAATATCCTCGTAATAATTTTCTGACATTACTCTAAAACATGATTGTCCTTGAAGCTAATTGTGACGTTAAGGCGCATTTTGAGAAAGTTGATTTTCAACTTGTGTCATAGGATGTGATCTACGTTCCTGGTTTCTACGCTTCCGATTAGATTTTCTTTGTTGCAAACCGCACTAACATGAAATACAGAAATCATTTTAATAAATCTAATATTACTTGAATTTTCAATTTGAGTATTAGGTTCCCGTCATTAATTTGATCGAACATCATTGAAAATTTGCGAAATGAACTCTGATAATCATTAGAAAATTTTTAATAGTAGTAGCAATAATTTACTGATCGGAAAAAATACATTGACTATCGACTATTTGTAAATTTTGTTGAACTATTTTCGAGAAAAAAAAAGATTCACCATTCTGTTACAGATAGTGAGATATTTAAATTTCTTGAACGCTCGGCTTAATGTCTCATTTTCAAAAGTGATAAAATTCAATATTACCACCTGAAATCACAAGAGAGTGAGAAAGTTGCTTAGTTACTGGAAAGTGGCGATGATCTTTGTACGTGTGATAAATTGAATAGGCAGATAACAGTAAATATTAGAGATGTAATTATTTTGGCCGTATCACCTGTTGATAGAAAAAAACTTCATTGTTATTGCTAATGTACGAAATAATAAAAGTGATCAAATAAAATGTTCCCACCTACCTGCTGCGTTTCTTCCAAGCACCCAACATTTAAACAGATTTCTCATTTCAGTCGAATAAAGCCAATTTTCAAAGAGCATTAGCATCAACTTTCCGAGTCACTACCTCGACTGTTTGAGATTCTGACCTCAAAAATTCGTATGAACTACATCACCGCCAGAAGCAGAGTTTGACAGCTGAAACTCGGAGTCGCCAGCCTGTCCGAGCAGCCGATAAAACTCGCGCATGCGCATTATATGTATAGTTTCAAGAGATTGTCCCGGTATATATATGTATATATATATATATATATTATATATTATACATTAATATATTATACATCAATATAATTGAATATAAATGGAGCTAATTAAGTTTAACAATTTAATAAAATAAGAAAATAATTAATTTGAATAAATTATTTTTCTTAAATTGAAGAATAATTAATATTTGAAAATTGAAAATATAAAATCAAATGAATAATCATTTATCTATCTGTATGTCTTCTTTAAACCTTATAAGAAGTTCTAATCCATTGTATAAATGTTCCAAATTACAATTCATGAAGTAAATTAAATGGCATTTTCTTAATGAATAATATTTTTATTTTAATTATTATGTGAGCAAATGACTGAAAAATATATAGGATTTTTTCAATAATTTTATTTGTTTTTAATGAATTTAATAAATGTAAAAAAAAATTTTTCGTCAAAAATTTCTCTTTTTTTAAAAGTAGATGAAAAATTATAATATATATATATATACAGGGTGTCCCTAAATTGCCTCCCACGGACTAGCCAGCATGATACCTTGTTCAAATCCAACCGAGAATTTCTTTTCCGGAAGCTCGTCCGACGCATAGTTTTTGAATTATGAGCGATAGCGCTAGGCCAATCAGAGTGCACCATTTCATCTAGATTTGCCGCCACGGAAATTGCTGTTTTGTTCGTCTGGGTGAATTATTATTATTCGGTTACAAAGTAAATATCAGCACCTCCCCTCACTCGCTGTTGTACCCCTTCTCGAGCGCTGACCTCGGTATTGTTGCCGCGGCACACGCTGCCGGCCGCACATCCATGGGCGCACACTTGTGTGTGTAAACAGAAGCGCATCCTCAAGAATAAGGGATACAGCAGCGAGAAAGGGGAGGTGACGATATTTAATTCGTATGCGAATAATAATAATTCACCCAGACGAAAAAAACAGCAATTTCCGTGGCGGCAAATCTAGATGAAATGGTGCACTCTGATTGGCCTAGCGCCATCGCTTATAATTCAAAAACTATGCGTCGGACGAGCTTCCGGAAAAGAAATTCTCGGTTGGATTTTAACGAGGTATTATGCTGGCTAGTCCGTGGGAGGCAATTTAGGGACACCCTGTATATATTATACATTATTATAATCAAATATAAATACATTTATTCATATATATATATATATTGTGACGTGGATTTTTCCCGTTCCTCGGTCACTCGGAGGAAATGACCGAGAACTTACCGCGTGCACAATAATTTGGCGTCCACGATGTACCCTGGATCTAAAACAATATCGCAAAGTTTTTGTTGGGCGCCTGGCGTGATTAACACGCCTCGAAATCATTAATGCGCTATTCCTCGGGCATATGCTCGATAGCTCAGTACCGCGGAGAGGGGAGGGGTAATTTTTGGAAAGAGAGAGACACTCGAAATACACACGCTACTTAACAGAAGTAAAATAATATCTCATATTTCCCAATAGCGGTAATACAAACAAAAAAAAAAAGATAATCCAAAAGTCGCTCATCGCGAGTCTAAAATTAAACAGAAAATTACACGTAACCTACTCTATTTCTTACTCTAATGAGCTCGCGGCTCCCAAACTAAAACGACACTCAAAGATCACAAAATCCTCATACGCAATTCTTTATTTGCAAATTCGCTATTTGTTCTCCATGGCGATTATTGCTCGAAACGAAACGAAAACTAATTATTCGACGGTGCGCCGTCGGGCTACCGAACAGACGGCGTCCTCAATCTCACCCGAGATCTCATCCGACTCGGAGCTTCGACGCTACCGCGAGCTGCCCTAAATCTAAATGAATCCGCAAACGTTACTGTATTTTAAACGCAAGCAAAACTCAATGCTCAAACTTCTCGTCTCAACTGCTGCTCAACGCAACGGCAATTTCGACTATACATCACCTCAACTCGACCAAAAACTATCTTAACTAAACGGCAACTTAACTAAGCGCAAGGACCACTACATTTAACTTCAACTAAACTCAAGCTCAAGGTAACGCAACTCAATCTACATTATCTTAACTAACGGGTACGGAACTCAATGCAGGCGCAACTAAACGTAACCTAAACTATACACAATCGCAACGCATCCGAAATCAAATCTTTTCAAAATCCTCCGAAACGTTGCCCGCTAATCCGAGCACTCCAATTCGGCACTTCCCGACCTACTCGAGAGGTGACACTTAAAAAACCCGATAACGCGGCTCGACCCGGTACAGCGAAATTCGACTATACTTGATTTCACTCACGAGAAAGACTCAACTAATACCCGTGACTCTACTCAACTTTCTCAGGAACTCAAAATTTACTCTACTCTAACACGTGTTCTCAGGCTACGGTCATCAAGCAAAAGAATCGGCAAAAGAATTTCGAGTACCTCTCTACAACGCAAATCCAAAACGGCTATCCGGTACTCGGCAAGCCTTTTCGTAATCATGCTCGAAATTCAATCGCGGGGATAGAAGCAGCGCTTACCTTCTACATCCTTGCAACTCCTTTTTCATTCCCCTCGCGATTTTTGGGTGACTCCATTACTTCGCGAAACTCCCCAAAACGCGACTACTTGTCACGACCGCCAGAACTGGAGTGGTTTCAAAAACCTACTACCTGCCGCAACACGGATCTCGATACGCCATCCCACACGTGACGTCATACCCACAAGAATACGCAATAATCGATCCATCATCGATTTTGTCGATCGCGCAACTCGACGCGCACCTTCGATAGCATCGCTGCGCAGAACTTAAAGCTAGATCGCAATCTCGTCCTCCGCGCAGCTCCATGACGTCTTGGCGGTGAGCGTGGTGCTCCCTCGTCGCTAGTCGGTCCGTCGCAAGTTCGCCGATCAATTGTTGGCGGGGCGAAGGGGAGAGGCTGCGGCGCGCCGGCCGCCAGCGAGAATCGCATCCACCTTGGATTCCCGCGATGCGGGGATTTGCGTCGGCTCCCCCTCCGCAGCCTCGACATCCTTCCTTCGCAATTGTCACTAGTTCGTCACTTCGCAATTTCCTCGAATTCGGTGTCGACTTCTTGCCTGATGCCGTTGTAGCTCGAAAAATAAAAAAAAACAAAACAAACCTGAAATATCTTACGCTATTCGCTAAGGTGTCCCCTCTTGTAGTTTCGGATGCGCGACTCTAGTCCTGGCGCTCTTTTGCAAAAACTTCGCGACTCAATTTCCGAAATTCCTAAATTTTGGTTTCGCCCAGGGTGCAAAGAGCCCCTTGTAACGGGCATCAAAAATGCCACGTTACAATATATATCATACATTAATATCATTAAATATAAATACATTTATCTATATACATATATATTATACATTAATATAATTGAATATGAATGGAGGTAAATAAGTTAAACAATTTAATAAAATGCGAAAATGATTATTTGAATAATTATATAAAAATGCGCGGGGACGCCCCGCATTGCGTCCGACAGTCGATCACAGGCCGCGAGGACATGGGTCTATTACGGTCAAATTCGTGCAAAAGGCAATACGCGTCGTCCCAGAGTCGATCTGTGGCAGTGGGGACTCGACACGAGCAGCGTCAGAGTTGAGCAGACGGCAATGATGGGCGTCCCGCAGTCGATCAGAGGCCGTGGGGACACGTGTCAAGTCCGTTCAAAGTCGAGCAAAAGGCAATGCGCGTCGTCCCTGATACGATCCGTGACAGAGGGGAATTGACACGAGCACGGTCGAGGTCGAGCAAAATGCAATGCGCGTCGTCCCTGAGTCGATCGGTGGAAGAGGGTACATGACACAAGAACGGACGAGGTCGAGCAAAAGGCAATGCGCGTCGTTCCAGAGTCGACTTGACACGAGCACGAAGAGAGTCAGGCAGGACACAATGCCGGGCGTCCGGCAGTCGATCACAGGCCATGAGGACATGAGTCTATCACGGTCAAAGTCGTGCAAAAGGCAATGCGCGTCGTCTCTAAGTCGATCCGTTGCAAAGGGTATTTGACACGAGCACGGTTGAGATCGAGTAAGAAACAATGCGCGTCGTCCCAGATATGACCAGTGGCAGAGGGGAATTGACACGAGCACGTTCGAGGTCGAGCGAAAGGCAATGCGCGTCGTCCCGGAGGCGATCGGTGAAAGAGGGTACATGACACGAGAACGGTCGAGGTCGAGCAAAAGGCAATGCGCGTCGTACCGGAGGTGATCAGTGACGGCGTCGACTCGACGCAAGCACGATGAGAGTCGAGCAGGATGCAATGAGGGGCGTCCGGCAATCGATCAGCAACCGTGGGGCCACGCGTCAAACACGGTCAAAGTCGAGTAAAAGGCAATGCGCGGCGTCTCTAAGTCGATCCGTTGCATAGGGTACTTGACACGAGCACGGTTGAGATTGAGCAAGAGGCAATGCGCGTCGTCCCCAAATCGATCCGTGGCTGAGGGTAATTGACACAAGCACGGTCGAGTTCAAGCAAAAGGCAATGCGCGTCGTTCCACAATCGATTAGCGATGGCTTCGACTTGACACGAGCACGATGAGAGTCGAGCGGGACCCAATGTGGGGCGTCTGGCAGTCGATCACAGGCCGCGAGGACATGAGTCTATCACGGTCAAAGTCGAGCAAAAGGCAATGCGCGTCGTCCCAGAGTCGATCCGTGGCAGTGGGGACTTGACACGAGCAGCGTCAGAGTGGAGGAGGAGGCAATGCAGGGCGTCCGGCAGTCGATTTCAGGCCGTGAGGACATGTGACAAGCACGGTCAAAGATGCGCACGAGGTAATGCGTGTCGCCCGGAAGTCGATCCCGTTTTTCTAAATTCATGGGTGATTAATTTTCGAGTATTAAAAATATGAAATCAAATGATTAATTTTTTATCGATCTGTGTGTTTCCTTAAAACTTCCTGATAAGTTCCAATCCATAGTATAAATGTTCCGAATTACAATCCATAAAGTACATCGAATGGCATTTTTTGAGGGAATAATATTTCCATTATCATTAATGTGTGCGAAAAATGAAAAAAATGTAAAGGATTTTTTTAATAAGTACAGTTATTTCTGAGAAATTTGATTATTGTAAAAATTTTATTCAACATTTTTTTTTTCAGAAGTAAACCGAAAATTTTGAAATGTTTGAATAGAATATGAATCATAAATTTATTCATCATTTTTTTATTTTAATCAATTATGTATATAAACAGATGTTACATTGATATAATTCATGTTCAAAAATTGAAAATATGAAATCAAATAACTAATCATATATCTATCTGTATGTTTTCTTCAAACTTTTTAATAAGTTACAATCTATTGTATAAATGTTCCTAATTATAATCCATAAAGTACACGTAATGGCATTTTTTGATTGAATTATATTATTATCATAATTAATGTGTGAGCGAATAATGAAAAAATGCGACGGATTTTTTAAAAAATTACAATCATTTTTGAGAAATTTAATTACTGTGAAAATTTTTTTTTCAACATTTTCCTTTTTTTGGGGGTAAATTCAAATATATAATATATATGAATGTGATATACATAATAAATTTATTTGTCATTATATTATTGAATAAATTATATATTTATACGAATGATACATTAATATAATTGAATATGAATGGAGGCAACTGAATTAAATAATTTAATGATATGAAAAATAATTTACCTCAATAATTAATTTTTCTAAATTTAAAGAATAATTAGCTTTGAAAAATCAAAAATATGAAATAAGATATTTAATTATATATCTATCTCTGTGTTTTCTTCAAACATTCCAATAAGTTCTAATCCATTGCATAATTGTTTCAAATTGCAATCCATAAGCGACATTGAATGGCATTTTTTTAATAAATATTACTTTTATTCTGATTAATATGTGAGCAAACAATTGAAAAATATATAGAATTTTTTTGAAAATGATATTTATTTTTGAAAATTTAATTAATGGTTATTGTTTTTTTTCCGAAATTTTTTTTTCAAAAGTAAATTAAAAATTATAATATACATAATAAATTTATTTTTAATTTTTTTTTTCTTTCAATTAATTATATATGTATATATACAAATCATACATTATTGTGATTGAATATAAAAATGAAGGCAATTGAATTGAATAATATGATGGTATAAAAAATAATTAATCGGGGTTTACCATTTTTCTTGTATTCAAGAATAATTGATTCTCAAAAATTAAAAATCTGAAATCAAATAACTAATCATATATCTTTTTGTGTATTTTCTTTGAACTTTTTAATAAGTTGTGACCCATCGTATGAATGTTTCAAAGTACAATCCATGAAGTACATCAAATGGCATTTTTTTAATGAATTATGTTTTCATTTTCATTAATATGTGAACAAATAATCAAAAAATATATAGGATTCTTTTCATAATTATATTTTTCTCGAAAAATTTCAATTATTGTGAAGATATTTTTCGATGAAAATTCTTCTTTCTTCAAAAGTGAATTGAAAATTATAATATATTTAAATGAAATACATATAATAAATTTATTCATCATTTTTTCCATTTGAATAATAATATATATCTACAAATTATACATTATCATAATTGAATATAAACGGGGGCAATAAAATTGAATAATTTGATGATATTGAAAATAATTAATCCGAATTAATCTTTTTTATTGAATTGAAGAATAATACATTTTCAACAATTAAAAATATGAAATTGAATAACTCATCATTCATCTATCTGTATGTTTTCATCAAACTTTTCACTAACTTATAATCCATTGTGGAAATGTTCCAAATGGTATCCATAAAGTACATTAAATGGCATTTTTCGATTGGATACCATCTTTATTATAATTAATATGCGAGCGAAAATTGAAAAATATGTAGAATTCTTCTAATGATTATATTCATTTTCAAAAAATTTCATTCATGTGAAAATTTTTTTTTAATTCTTTTTTTTCTAAAAGTAAATTAAAAAATATAATATATACAAATATAGTATAAATGATAAATTTATCATTTCATTCACTCAATCAATCATATATATTCACAAATTATAGATTAATATAATTGAATATGAATGGAGGCAACTGAATTAAATAATTTAATGATATGAAAAAAATAATCCAAACGAATCATAAGTAGTATAGGGGAACTTTGGGGCGTCACAACAAACCCCCCTCGCACCCCTCTCCGGCGCCAGCCCCTCGCCTAGGAGTGACTTTGGGACGCCATCCCCTTCCCCCGCCGCCCCTCGCCGAGGAGTGACTTTGGGACGCCATCCCCTTCCCCCGCCGCCCCTCGCCGAGGAGTGACTTTGGGACGCCATCCCCTTCCCCCGCCGCCCCTCGCCTAGAAGTGACTTTGGGACGCCATCCCCTTCCCCCGCCGCCCCTCGCCACGGAGCGAATTTTGGGACGCCATCCCCTTCCCCAGCCGCCCCTTGCCACGGAGCGAATTCTGGGACGCCATTCCCTTCCCCCGCCGCCCCTCGCCGAGGAGCGAATTTTGGGACGCCATCCCCTTCCCCCGCCGCCCCTCGCCGAGGAGTGACTTTGGGACGCCATCCTCTTCCCCCGCTGCCCCTCGCCGCGGAGCGAATTTTGGGATGCCATCCCCTTCCCCCGCCGCCCCTCGCCACGAAACGAATTTTGGGGCCCCTTCCCCCGCAGCCCCTTGTCTAGGAGGTATTTTATTCTAGAAGCTTCTCCGGACGACCACCCCTTTCCCGCAACCCCTTACCAAGGAGCGGTTTTTCCGCCTCGAAGTTCCGCGGCTCGTCAGCCCTTCGCCCGCGACCCCCTCGCCACGTGGTGAATATCGTGTAACGACCCCTTACCCCGGGTACCGTTGACCGCGAATCAGATTCCGGACTCTACGGGATGGCCTCTGGGCCTGTGCACCCTGACCACGGGACGATCTCCTTTCCCTTACCCTGGTGCTGTGCGGCCGATTCTGGGGCCATCTACCCATCTGGTCCCGCTACCTCCGTTCACGAAGCGAACTCTGCGACTTGGACGTTTGGGGTTACAGGTCCTCCACCCCGGCTCTTGTTCTTTCTCCATCCCTGCTCTCTGTGTCGGGTGCTCGTGTCACTGACCTTACCCAGCCGTCAGTGTTTATCCTAAGGTTTACGTGCGCTTGGAAAATATAGAATGCAAGACTATAGGCATACTTAGATGTACGAGGATCACGGTGGGTGGGTGAGGAAACAGAAGTCAATTGTGGATTGCATAGAAAAATCAAATCTCATCCTCGCAGGTTTATTCGGTTAACACAGGTGCAAATACATACATGGTTATTACAGATAACGACTAAGTGATAATTACAATGTTCTTATAATTACACAAGATATGTTATCAAGGTTTTTTATTTACCAGCCTTATAATCAGCAACATTACAATTCTCAGAGGTACAACATTGAAGACAACTTATAGGATAAATGTGATTTGAATTAATGGTGTTAGTTTTGCGTTTTGTGACATGGGCTATTCGGTTGTGGAATAATTCTGCGATACGATCGTTTCTTTCGAGGTCAGGAGTAAATATATTGAGAAAATCCCGCAGAGAAAAACCAGCAGCCATAAAGTGCATAAACATAATACAAAATTGTCCACATACATCAGAAGTGAGGCTTTGAAGTTGTCTGTCGTTCCAGTTGTATCGTCTGCAATTTCTTCGTAAAGTCCGCTTATGGTGAGGGACGAATGGTGGTAATCCGAAGCTGTCGAAGTATGTACCGTGTCCGGAGAAACTGACGAAAAATGCCACCCAGTAGCTACCGGGGCGTGTGTGATCATCCGTGTTTGACACAAAGGCTGTCGGGCGTGTCCAGATGAGGGGTATCTGATCCGCTGCAAAAACCCCGGTCTTCCCGTTCGGAATCGCCGGCATCGCGCTCCATATCTGTAGACAGTCCATTTTGTACCTCGTCTTCTTCTCCTTCTTCTTCTTCTTCTTCTTCTTCTTCGCCCTCGTTATCAGAGATAATCATACCACTCGTAGAAGATTGTGAGGAGGTATGTGAGTCAATCGCAGTAGTAAGTATTTCGTAGGGAACGGTAACTTCGCCGTCTGACGTAGGCGCAGACGGATCCGAAGAGATTTTCAGTGAAGCAACTGACTCTGGTATTACTGGTTGTAGCGTGAAATTTCTCTTCGGTACCTGCAGTGGCTGATTACTAGTCGAACTCTCCTCTCCGGTGATTTTGGGCTTACTGGCTGACAATGCTTCTGTATAATCGTATTTAGTTAGAATATCGTTATTGTTGATCCATTTCTTCAGCTTGAGTGCGTTGTTCATCGCACATTTGAAAAATTCCTCCTTCTTAACGCCGTGGAAGAAGCACCATACCGAAGACCGTTCCAGTTTGTCGAACGCCGGGCAATCGATGTCCTCCAAGTTGGATACTTGACGCGCGGTACTACTTTCAATATATTTACATTTATCGTGTCCACGGGCAAAGATTCGATGAGCGTTACGTGCGATTTCTCGGAAGTTAACGTCTAATTGAACCAGCGAGATATCACCTTCAAACCACTCGATGCCATGAAGGTAGCAGGTTACGTAATTGTTTACGCCACGTTCTTTGAGCGGCAGATCCGTGAAGGGATATGGCGGTTCTATTAACCAATGCGCCGAGTAGCGGTGATCGATGGTGACGACTGCCACCTCTTTCGGTATAAATTTACCATAGATATTTCGAAATCCTTGAATATCTATCACGTAATCCATACTTGAACTTGAAAGAATGTAGTCGAATGAATAGAGAGCTGGTAGAGTGAACCTGCAGTGACGTAGTTTGAATGCTGACTGGCTCGGCACCGTAGTTACGGGTGTTTATATACAGCCTTGTGTTACAATCCCCGTCTCAATTTTTGTTTATCGGGTGTCTCCAGCCGGTCTGTTGCTCCCCTTGAAGACGTTGGCGTGGTGTAGTCACAGTGTTCTCTCTAACGGAAATCACCACCTGGTATGTCATAGAAGCGGTCGTGATAGGAGGGGCGTGATCTCCCTCTCTTTCTTAGCCCGAAAAATCTGTAATGAACTGACGTGCAGCATCAACTTCAATAAGATTATCAAATTCAGCGTACACTAGGCAATTCACAGTTTCTTTGAGAGCATCGTCGAACCGCACTACGACCCTGAGAGTTCCATGTTTGATGAGCGACCAGTGCGATGTACAGTTGGCTGAGAGATCGGGGGTTAGGTCGAAAGCCAATAGACAATTTCCTTTAGCGAACTGCTGCCGGCCGATACCGTTTCCTTCGTTCAGAAAATGAATCCCCGTACCGGAGAAGAGGGTGTGATAAGCGTCCACGTAGAGATCGTCTCTGCCAAAACTCATCTGTAGCGGCTTCAATGGGACTTGCACCCCGTTGACGTACAACGACAGGAAATTCAAAGAGTAGTTTTGAAAATTAAACGGATTGCGCTGTCTGTCGCCGTTGAAGGCTTTATTGCTGACAAAACCGATTATCACTCGTTTCGGTAGTTGTCCGAGTATGACATTGTCCAGTGTTTCTGCCTGTACTCCTGTGTGTATGGTGAAAGACTTCACCTTGACTCTGGTTACGGGATATTTTGCCGTACCTTTGGCTAGCGTCCGTGCGTGCGCCAGCAAGATTCCAGGGCTGATCTTCATTCGGCGAACGAGCAGCGAAGTTTCCAGTATGTGCAGCTTGTGGCGATTTTCGGCTTCCATGATGCTAAAACTGTCTCTTGATCTCACAAGTCGAAGACGCAGTTCCACACCGTTGATTAAAAATTTGTCTTGATTAAATACGTCACAGTGCAGATCTCCAATCAAATCAACGGTACGTGCATTGCTCATGATCTGTTTGCGTTCGATGAAACCTCGGTCAGCACCGACGGCGTCGGCGTCGTATACATCCGATACTCCATCTTCGCTGTCGTACCATAGAGCCGAAGAATGATGGGATTTTTTGGCGGGGGGTGCGTAATTCAGTAGAGTCTCTATATATGCTCGATAGGCGTAAGAGTTATTGGCTGGTGAGACTAGTTTTTGATTGAAGAATATATCGACTTGATTGAACATCGAGTGAAGCAGATTGTTTACCGGAGTGGCATGCGGAGTAGCCGCGTTGCTTTCGCCTGCCGGTGGGGTAGGAGCAGACGGTTGTAGCTTCACTCGTACGCTAAGCATAGTGTGTGCCAAATCGATGTACTCATCACCGTTTCCAGGTACAACAAATTCAATCGGGGAATCGTCGGTTAGAGATGATACGGGCTTGTAGTGTACCCATTGACCAGCCTCAATAGACGTCTGCGTTGGTGGTAGAGAAAACAAATCCAGTTCCGACTTCATACACTCACCCGAGTGCGCGTGCAGGAAGGCCATTGTTGATGTTTAGATTGAAGACGAGCGGCGCGTGGGCTTACCGGGGTCCGAATATGTCTGTAAGGTCCCGTTTTTTACAACACTTTTTCCACTTAGTTTTCTTGACGGTTCCGGCACGCTTGGGTATCTTGGCCGATGTTTTCTTTTTCGACCTTCGTCTAATTTTTCTCGTAGTACCAGCTGCTCGGTGCGCGCCGACAAGTCTGTTGACCCGGGCAATGTTTGACTGACGCGCTAATCCGCCGGCTCGGCTTTTATAACCGCTACCCTTCATGAGTTTATCAATTTTTTCTTCAGCAGCTCTTTTCAATTTGTGTCCTGATTCTATGAATCGACTCTTGACTGCCTGTTTGAACGGAGTGTCGTTTCTTACGTCTGTCATGACGTTCATCCCTGCACGTAGTGCTTCTCTTCCGACCGCGCGAGCACCACTGGACAGCAGAGGTAGTATTCGACGAAACAGGCCTCCCAAGAAGCTGCCGATTCCGTGCACGCGTTGATGCGGTGCTCCTCGGTAAACCGTCTCAATGCCTCCACCGCCGAGCTGATTTTCGTAATGTTGTATATAATGAGCCATGTCGTACCTGGTATGTTTTCCCTCTCTCTTTTGCTGAGCGACTCCTGTGATTCCAGTCAATTACTGAACGCGTCTAAAATGCAGCGTTACCGTCAGTGTCCCGCTCGTGAATGGTGCTGGACTACCGAATTGATCTCTTATATCGATCTCGATGGTTTGAAAGTTCGTGAGCATCAGTGGTACGTAGTACAGTGGCGATAGTGTTTTCATCTCTGATTCGCCTTGTAAGATATTGTCTTTGCCGCATGTTTGAATGACTCGTAACAGCGGGGCGTAAACATCTCCAACGATATGTGGCTCCACCAGATCGCAATAAATAAACATCTGGCAGCCGGGGATCCTTGATGATTTGTTGGTTTCGGATAGCTTGCAATCTGATACCTCAACTGCACCTTCCCCAGGAGTATTGTAATGCGTGACACAGGGTATCGTTTCATTCTTCACTGGCGCATATCCCCGAGGGTGTTTGAACGTGAGTGGATAATGAATTTCGGCCAGCCCGACTTCCCAGTCTCCCGTTAGTTGAATCTGACGCGGTAACTGGGTAATGTAACAGCACGTCCGATTCTCCGGAAAAAACTGCATCGAGCTGTTGCTCGGTAAAGTTAGGTAAAACTGATCCCGTGACATTTTCTTTGATGCACGAGTCGAACGGTGAACACTCAACGACTGCGAGACATACTGCAATAACACGCTATTTTATCATCCCCGTGTTTCCCCCTCCACACGCTGAAGTTCAGGGTCGTAGAACAAGCCGTCGATTACTTTGCCGTTGAGATCTTCCAAGACGTACACTATCGGTGAACGTGCAAGCACTCGTCGGATCTTGAATAATTCTTCGCTCCAGTTTGCCGCGTAGCCTTTTTCAAATGTTCCCTTGGTTTTACTAATTCGTACAAAATCATTCTTATGGAATCTCGGTTTGCCATTTGGACGCGGAGGATAACGCTTTTCCATATGGGCACGTGCTGTAGCAGCATTGCGAAGCGTCACTTCCGACGGCGCCATGCCGATGCTCGAGTGAACTGTATTGTTGTAGGCTTGCACGATTTGTGGCAAAACATCGACGTAGCGTTGCGTCTTTTTATGCGTGAAGTAACGCCACAGGCGTTCTTTGAGTGGACGATTAAATCGCTCCACGATAGCTGCTTTCACGTCGGGATTACGAGTAACACGATATCGTATTTCATTGTCGCGAAGTATCTTCTGAAAAGTACTCCCGACAAATTCTTTACCTTTGTCCGTTTGCAGTAGGTCGGGTCTGCGCGGCGTAGTGTGTAACACTTGCTCGAAACCTTCAGCAACGGTTGCGGCTGTCTTTCGTTTCAGCGGGACCACCCATGCGTACTTGCTCAATACATCGATGACCACCAGGAGATAGCGAAAACCGTTGTTGCGGCTCTTCATGGAACTCAGGTCAGCCAGGTCAGCTTCCCATACGTCGTCTATGTTGGAAACGTTGTACCTTGCTCTCGGAAATTTCCTGTGCACGGGCTTGTGTAAGGTGTAGGCATCCTGAGCTGCCAGCCATTTTCTCACCGAATCGCGAGAGTTGTTTTCGCGTGCAACATCTTCCAGAATTCGTGCTCCCGCGTAACCGGCAGTTTGCGAGGGATTGTAATACGTTTCTTCAAGAAGAGTCGTCATTTTTCTTCAGCCGAGGTGTTTTCCAACCGGATTTTGCTCCGGTGGCGCGTTTGCGTAGAGCGTATCCTGCGTCGTGAAAACGGCTGGTTACGGGTGTAACGTTTGCGGAACTTCGTCGCTTCGTCGGGGAACTACTGGTGTGTGTCGATAGTTGTTGCGATGTTACCGTCGGTAGACCCGGAGCGTCGAATGTGCGTATGTCTTTCCAAAGCGTATCGTTCCCCACGTATTCTCGGGGTACGTTGATCGTCTGAAGAAACCGTGCAAACTGACCAGCCCCTGTAGGAGTAAAAGTCTTCCTAGATCGCATGGCATGATTGACCAGGTCGACGATGTTTGCGCCGGGAACTGTAACGCCGTCTAACGAGACGGTTCCTGCTGCATCCCAAGAAAATCGTTCCGGTACGCTGCCGAGTTCGCGCATCAGCATTTCGGCCTTTGCGCGATACTTCCTTGGTACGATACATACCGCTGACGCGATTTTCTTTGCGCGCGCTTGAACGTTGCCAGGACTCGCAGCTACGGTGGGAGATATCATTGATTCTTCGGCTGTGTTTCCGTCTTCTTCTTCTTCCTCCTCCTCCTCTTCCTCCTTCTCCTTTTCCTCGAGAACGTCTAATTTCATGGGTTTGCGTGCGTCGTTTGCAAAAAATAAATATCGTTGAAGTACCTGCTGATAGAGTTTCCATTTTTCTGCGTCGTCTTTCGACGGTTTGTTCAAGATGTCCTTCATCTCGTTGTCGAGTCTTGAAGCGGGATCGGTGCGTGTGGTAGTTGTATTTCCAGGTGAAAGCGTAGTGGCTGTACCCTCGCTGACGCGTTGTTGGAATCTCTCCATACTCTCCATAGGAATTAAAACCATCTTCTTTGTGCGTTCCATTTTGCTACTTGGAGAAGAGGCTGGAACCTAAAGTCCCGAGCAACGGAGCAAGCAAGAGGGTGAGAAATCCGTTCCCACGTTGAACAAGAAAACGTTTTTTGGACTTCCAGGTACCCCGGTTGCTGGCCAACCCCCGTAATGTCTGTTTATGACGTGCCAGACGATTTTTCTGAATTCTGGACAGTGGTACGTTACCCTCCAAGGTGTTCAATGCAATGCAGTGATATCAGCTTGAAAACAGCGCGCCCCGCCGCGGTTTACGAGATGAATTTTTACGAGCAATGCGAGATTTTTTCACAATTTTTCATGCGTAGGGTTTAAGCGTGGTACCAACCTTTATACAGTTTGGCGGGACACATACAAGAGAGTATCTGATGGGTTGGCCTGGCGTCCCGCCGGTTGAAATAACAGGCGGTTGAGGTAAGAATCCCTTCGGTGTCCTCTGTCTGTCCGTCTATTTGTTTGTCTGTCTATATATCTGTCGCTCAAACGCGCGCGTGGCTTGCCGTCCGGGTGTCTGTACTACCGCAGGGTGAAAAGACGGAAGCTGTGGTGTGCAACTGCTCGGAGTCTGGGATCTTCGTCATCATCCAGTGCGATAACCGTAGGGCAGCGTATCAAAACTCGTGACGCAACAACGCCTTTTCACGTACACCGGTTTACACGTTTTGTGCTCGGAGCGCGTCACGACTGCGTGCAGTTCCGTTCGGCGAATGGCGCGAAACTCCAAGGGAATGGGTGCAGCGGCTTCTACCGCCATCCGCTTGATGGCCTCGAAGTTGATTTTCGAGCTCGTTGCGTGATTCAGTGATATGCCTTTCACCTTGCACATTTCCACCTCTTCACCATTCGGACGTTTAATGATGAAAGCATAGAATTTGGCCCGCCCGAGACGAAAGCGCGTATAAAACTCCCACGGCCGTAAGACGCCAACTCGTCCGTCAGGTCGCCAAGAAAGTTACCCGTTGGAGGTTCATACTCGTTTGGCCTTCGGAGGTTTCGGGTATAAATTACTGAATCGGTGTCGTAATAGAGCACGCGCCGATCGAGCTTCTCAAGGAACGAGAAGAGCTGCAGCCGAGCCTGGGCAGTGGTGTACGAGGCAATCACGACGTTTGCCAGCGCTGATGGTTCAACGCTGTGTTGCGCGTGCGACCAACGCACGTACAACACTTCGTCGTTCACGAGCAGCAAACCGGACACCTCGACTTCAGGGTTGGTCAAAAGCTCGAGCAGCTGCTGACGCGACTTTATAACCTCTGTTTTTACCAGATTCTCGCGTTGCCCGAACTTGCCCCAAAACGAATTTAAGCATAATTTGGAAACTGATCGCATGCCGGGATTCTTAGCAATACGGTCGCGATCTAGCCGTATACCCTCGACCCGCTCATACTCATCAGGGTAGCGCATTCGAGCTGGCTCATCCTCGCATTCAGCAGGCCAGCCGCTTGCCTCTTGCTTAATCTTGAGGAAGGTGTCGATATAGCCGGCGAAATGCCCACCTTGACGAGTAGTCGGGTCAAACGATGTCACCGTATACGACCAGATCTCCCTTATGCTCCTGATCTTGTATCCCATTTCCACGGCTTTTTTTAATTCGATCGACACCCACACGCCCTCGAATTCTCGCGCAGCCTCGTCATCATGTCTACACTCGTCCTGGTTCAAACTCTGACAACATGAGCGACACAAGGCAAACATGAGTTTGTCATGCATGCGCACCGGCAAAACAGGGTGATAAAAATTGCGAGGCGGTAAAACTCGGCCCTTGATGAGGCCCTCAACTCGCGTGATGTCGCAACCGCTTGACCCTGTCAAGAGCTTACACTCCTCTCCAACGTAGACCGTCGGGTGGCCAACAGGGAACCTTCCATTCTTACAGATGAACGGATACAACGAGCAAACATCGACGTATCGTATTTCCTCGTACGCGTTGCCCGTTGCATCTGTTTTCACCTCGTAGTATCGGGAAGCGTTCCCCGTTCGACCGCCGTAGAACGCATCACGCGGATTGAGTGCTTCGCTCGTGGCAGTGCCAGCGATCAGCGGGTGTGTTGCCACGTACTCCCTCATCTCCTCGTTCTCCCTCAAGCTCCGATCAAACTCGCATTCCCACTGTTCCGTCACGCGGTAACCCAATTCGCGCATACGGCTGATCTTTGCATGAGTTTCCTCGTAACGCCTATCCAACGTCTCGCCGTTGACGCTACGCCTATCGCGGTTGATTCGTAAACATTTACGACAGCCGTGCCAGAAACAACCGTGAAACTCGTAGACGTGTCGCGTACCGTCGCCCGCGACATGGTATCCGTCCACCTTGCGACCCGTCTCCGGAATCCGAAACTCGCGTCCGTTTCCGGCATGCCTGATGTCAATACTTAGCTCGCGCTCTTTCTCGACCAACCACTCCAGAGGCTTACGAGACTGGGCATCGGCAAGACGATAGCCGCCCGGTGGCAGGATACCTATTCGCTCCGGTTGTGAAAAATTTTTACGGAACAGCACCGAACAAGCCGAGGCAATTGTCGTGCTCTCGGTAAAGCGACACACTCTGCCGCACTCCAGAAATATGTCCCTAAATGCTACGCACGCACGTCGCAGAATATCCACGTCCGACCGACAGTACGACAACAATTCCGCGTCAAAGTCGAACAGATGGTCGTTCGCTACAGCCTCGTTGTACCATGAGTAAAACTCTGTTCGCGCATCGCTACTCATGGTATCCGGAGAGTAAAACTTCGCTGCGGAGAGCGGTCCCACGTAACCCACGTTTTCAGGGGTATTGAAAAGGTGGGGAAATACACCTTTCACGGAAGTAGTCGGTAGTCCAAAAGCCTTCGGTAGCGCCGATAATGCCATAGGCATATATGCTAAGGAATCCAGAAATCGGGTGTGACCCGTTTCGAGCATAATGATCTTACTGCCGCTTAGGATGACCTGCGGCGGGTTTCCATCCCGCTCAACCATATGCCGCAGTATGAATTGCGCGTCAAAACCTTTTGCATTGTGCGCAATGCATACGATGCGGGCAAAGTCCTGAACGGGCCGAGTAGCAAAGTCTACCAACTCCTTCACCGGTTCCCTCCTGAAAACGAACTCACGTACGAGCCCGCAAGCGGAACAGCCGTTCGATATATCGGGATCGTGGATACATTGCGTACACACTTGTTGCGCTACGCACAAGTTCGGCACATGTATGTTTGTCGTCGCGTCACCGTCTACCGTCTCGCATTGCTGCGTTTCGAAATCATAAAAAATGAAGATGTAACGTTTCGGTCTTGTCGCGTCTTTCAGCGGCGTCATGAAGCAGTAGTGATTGTACGGTCTGTTGCAGCGGCACGTTGCGCAAAAACGAGTTTCACAAATGTGTGCCCTCCGCGAAAGATTTACGAATCGCTCGCAATTCCCGCATATACGCAGCGTTGCACAAACGGAACGACGCGGACTGAAGGAGCCGATCCTGCGGTGGTACTCCAGACAAGCGTTACCGCGGAACACGCGTCTGCAATCGGGACACTCGATTTCGCGAGACTGGCTGTTGCACGGTGGCGATGCGAGGCACTGTGGGCACTTTACGGAACATCGGTGTTCGTACCCGTTGTTAAATTTCCTATTGCAGGGTTGACAGAAAAAGGCCCCTGCTGCCACCGCGGTTAAATTTACAATTGGGCAATAATGCTGTTCTTCGGGATAATACAGCAGATTCAATCGGTGCCTGACATCGCCTGTTCCGTTTGCTCTCACCACGGCAGTACCGTCGTGAAATGCCGCTTCGCCGGTACCTAGCCTCCCCAACTCGTACACTGTGATGAGGAATCCTTCGCGTGCCAGATAGTTCTGGAACTGTGCGATTTCATGCACTGTGCACCATGTTGGCGGAATCTCGACACCAGCGTTCGCAACAAAATTACGCGCTTCTGCACGCTGGAAACTGGACCTAGCGAATCTCACCATCTCGTAATGCTCGTGCAGAGCGCCACTGCGGTTCGGACCTCTCTCGGCGTTAGCCTTGGCTACAACGAGGGCACGAGGTAAACACAACCCGTCACTGTTGACAATCTGCACGACGGATTTTTTGAGTACCCCCGCGTGCGTGATCGGCTTCGGCTTTCCGCGACCCTCCGGTACTCCAACACTGTGTACCGTCACGGTGAAGACGCTGTCGACGCCAAACTCTGATGCGCTCTGGGCTACGCTGAAAACTAACTTCCAGACGTCACTGTACCGCGAATCCCTCACCGGCCGGAACGATAACCACGCAGGACCATGATTAAAACTCTCCGCGCTAAAAGTGAAACCTATGTAGTCGCTACTCCGACACGTTGCTACGGCATAAGCATGCAGGTCTCTGAACGCGTCCTCCAGCCACTTCACTAGATTAACACCCGATTCAGGGGCCGCGATCTTCATTCGCAACTCACGCCCTGTGACCGCGAATTTACGAATGAATTTCGTTGATTCACCGATAACCGTGAAACGGTTACCCAGTGAATCAGCCCCGTCATCGGGTGCCTGATTTGACTCCTTCTCGCTCGCGGCTTCACTCTCCAGCCCCGATTCTCTCCCCATGTTTCCAGAGTATGCACCCTCTGTCTCGTCGTCGTCAGCATCGTCGTCGAATTCAAACGTCACGTCGGAAGCTGTCTGTGTCTCGTCATCGTCATCGGCATCGTCATCGTCTGACTCTAATGTCACGTCAGAATCGTAATTCGGAGCCCTCCGGGCCCTACCCCCGCCGATCTGTATGCCCGAGGTACTGGCGCCCTCGTTCACGCGAAACGGTCCAACAGTTTGCATAAGACCCCCTGTTGTACATATAAAACAAAAATAAGACTAAACCCCATGGTAAAGCGTCGTTAATTCGCAAGTATAGTTGAATTTCGCGGATTTACTAGAAACGCACACCCTAGAGTACCCGCGTGATTAGCTCCCCTAAAAAATATCCTCGTCCATCGCCGGCGGAGTATAACTCATCTGAGTGAATATTCCACTCTCGGGTGTCCCCGGCCATGAGAATATTATCGCCTCATCCATTGGGGATATGGAATAATTGTCTCCTTCTTCTTCTGCTACCGCCGGCTCATGAGCATCGACCGGATCTAATTACCCGCCCCCACCAGAGAAGAAATTGCTCGTGAGTTCATATCAAAATACCTAGTCTGCATTTTTTGTTTTCAAACTTTTCCTATATACCTTGAATTTCCAACACTCCTGACGGACCTGGACGTGACAACACTAAGGTTGACGCCTGTGATGAATCGATTTCTGCAACGGACACAATAACCTTCAGTACACGCGTGAAAGAAGAATTCTAGAACTCTTGGAACACCGCTCACGCACAATGTATTTACACACGGGTACTCCATGATATACGGCATATCGTACAGACAAATCATCTGGACTTACCGTCACGAGCTCCGACAGAAATCGACTCCTCGGCGGTCCTATCGTTCACCATCGTCTCATTCACCCCTGTCTCTCCCGCAATCGCCAACTCCTCGCAGGCAACACAGCCCTCGAGAAGAGCTGCCTCGTTCTCGCTGGTATCATCCATCATGAATTCTAACACAAGGAAATTTTGATATACCACTCGCGCACAACGTATTTATACGCGACAACTCCCTGCTAGTCACAGCGTACGGACAATCATCCGGACTTACCGTCACGAGCGGTAGAAACCGGCTCCTCGGTGGGCCTCCTCAGTGCTACTCCTTGCGACGCAATCGTCTCATCGGCGACGTCGACGACGATATCGCATAGAGCCGCCTCATTCTCCGCGGAGTCCTCCAGCATCGCGCGGAATTCTAACGGTTGGAAAACTTGATCTAAATTTTTCCATATTACATATTTTCTTTCATCTTTTTACCCCACTCTGAAGATCCGGTAATTCAAACTCCACACAAACGTACACTGCGCACAACACAAATAACAACTTACCATTTCGCTCGTTGTACTCAGCCATCAGCGCCCGAACAACGGCGAAGCGGGTGGCACCCCACTGACGAATTACACTCGCGGCTACACTGAGGCACTCGTAACCCCGCAACGCACTGGTGCTGTGGAGGTGCGCCAGGGCCCGTGCCCCGCAGACCGCCAGAAGCTCTCGCAAATGCCGAAGCAATTCCGCATGTGACATGCGGAACAACAGCTCCCGACGGAAAACAGGGCACACGCGTTAGCCCTCCTAGCCTGGCTAGCTGCCTTCACCACCGCGTAACGGAGATCGTTAATTGATTGCATTATTTTAAAGATTTTAAAAATATGGCAATAATTGAAACAGAATCGTTGTTTTCGCCAACACTGCGATTTTCTAACTGAGAAGATCTCCGGGCCCACAACTATTTATAAGTTCAACAGGTTGGGTTTTGTTTAGGCCAAATGCTATTACAATACGTTGCCACGCCGCTTCTTGAGCTAAGTATACGAAATTTTACTATGGTCCACTAGCGTAAACCTTCCGCGGCGGTTCGCGGTAAGACACCTACAGCCAGGGTGAAAATAAACCAAAGCCATCCGGACCCAACGCGGAGGCTGCCTGCTACATATGGCAAAACAAATCTATTGACAGCGATAATCATGGTTTTCTCATAATTAAACAAAGTTGTACAGCTGACGTCATTTATCCTGTTGAAAAACTTGCATGCCCTAAAGTCTACTTTGATTAACGGGAGAACGGGTATTCATCCAGACATATGAAATTTAGAGATAAAATAGAAAACGATCCGATGGATTCACTCGCAATTCCTACCTCAAATCGTGGAGCTGATTCGACGGTTGGTAACGGATAGAAACAAGTGTATTTGAGAATAATGTTAATACTCTTCTCATGCGACGTCTATGTATACCGCCATCGATAAACTGCAACTGTTTGTACCACCCTCAGAATAGGAAACGAGTTATAAACCTAATGCATACTGGACCTATGGAGATTGTAGACTCATCTTGAGACATCAAAATGATACAGCCGATGAGACCCCCTTTTGTATTCCTTCGTCCACTGAGGCATAACAATCAACATACCGTAAGAGCGTACGTTGGAAAAGCCGGGACCAGCCTACCGTCCGACGCAAGGCCCAAACATTGCAAGTATAACACGGTCCATGCTGTATACACCCACAGCTCTTCCCATCATCTTTCTTCTGTTACAATGATTACGTATACGTCCCTCGATAGACTGCAACTGTTTGCACCAGCCTCAGAAACGGAAACGAGATATAAACCTAATGCAGGCCTACGGAGATTGTAGACTCATCTTGCGAATACGAAATGATACACCCGGTGAGGCCCCCTTCGTATTCCCGCGACGACCACTAAGGCATAACAAACAACATATCCTATGGCTGTACGTTGGAAAAGCGGGGACGAGGCTACCGTCCGGCGCAAGGCCCAAGCATTACGGGTATAATACGGTCCATGCTGTACACAACCACAACTCTTCTCATCATCTTTTCTGTTACAATGATTACATATACATCCCTTGATAGACTGCAACTGTTTGCACCAGCCTCAGAAACGGAAACGAGATATAACCCTAATGCAGACCTACGGAGATTGTAGACTCATCTTGCGACAACGAAATGATACAGCCGGTGAGGCCCCTTTGTATTTCCTCGTCGACCACTAAGCCATAACAAACAACATACCCTAAGGCTGTACGTCGGAAAAGCGCGGGCCAGCCTACGAGCCGTCACAAGTCCCAAATATTACGTGTATAACATGAACCATGCTGTATACGCCCGTAACCCTTCCCATTATTTTCTTCTCTTGCAATATCTACGTATACATACCTCGATAGACTGCAACTGTTTGCACCGACCATAGCACCGAATTCGAGCTGTAAACCTGATGCAAGTTTGATACAGGCCTATCGAGATCGTTGGGTTTTCTGGCGATATATTTACATTTGTCTTACTCCCCATCGTGGAAACGAAATATAATCAACGGCGTAAGCTTGATATAGTCTGGTAAGGAACGCCTGAATCATACGAGGCATTAGAATTTCGTTAATTCTTTTTAGTCACGCTGCAAACGCCGTTTTGTAGAGTGGGGGTTACACCCTCTATATTCAAGTGAGATACAGAAGAGCGTCAGTCTTGCGACAACTACGGAAGAATCCTCACGTGAACTATGGCTACATCCAAATCTTCTGCACCAATGGGCAACGTGAATAAAATGTATAAAACATTTACGAAGGCTTTGAAAAAGACTGAGAAAAATCTGCTATTGTCGACAACGTATAGTCTAAATAATTCTTTTACTAAGAAAATAGTCATCGGTCTCGGTCTACGGCTCGACGATCAGTTTGAACCGGTCATCAAACTCGTCAACGACTTCTCCGGAGGCGTGCGTCTGACACCAGCGGCCTAGTCGCGACTCGCAGATGAGTTGGACAATATCTCCGAATACCTTGACATAGAAGGATACACCGATGCCCAATGGTATTTTAATCGGATTGAGCTTGGTGGCTGCAACGTCGAATTGTCAACAGCACACGGTGAGCGAGCCGTCAGATTTGAAATACCTACGGAATCCGAAGTCACCGAATCAGAAGATAAGGAATCAGACTGCCCAGACACGGCCACCCAGGATGAGAACTTTCAGTCACCCGCCAAATGCCAGAAAGTGTATCAACCCACCATTGTAATGCAGAAATCCACATTCAACGGACTTAAAGTTATATTTGTGTGTGTCGACGAACGGCTACGAAGGCTTCAGCGTTTAGCCCATTCGGTAAACGAGTGCAAGAAATCATACGTCGCATACATAGCCGAGAAAGTGAATCTGACGCAGCTCAAGGAACCGAGTCTTCATCGCATCAGGCAAATAGCGGAGAAGGAATACGGCGCTGTCCTAGAAGACATCGCGTCGTCAGCGAATCCTGCCTTTGCCGAGAATTACCTCAGTATTGTTCTCCTTGAAATTACCCGGCTGTTTCCATCATACCTCGCTGCTGAAATCAAGCAGGCCATCGAAACTGAGGACAAAGCCTTAGCCAGCCTCTGAACAAACTATTTCGACACTACCATCATTAAGCATCGGGATAACCTCCTGTCCGCTATTTCGCAATGAAGACCAAAGGCACCGTACAACTCGAAATTAATCAAGAGGAAATATCAGACGTATGTGTTACCCTGAGAATTTTTTCGTGCGAAGAGACTCGGATCAACACGGCTACACCCCGCCAAGCGAACGCAGATGCTGTAGATGAACCATTGTACGTGCCCGAAGAACAGCCTTATCCATGGGTGGTACTGTCTATACTCGTGATTGCCATAATTATTATAAGTACAGTGGTGATGTGGGGCGCTGTAACTATAACAAATAAAAACATCCTGTTCCAACAACAAGCAAACAAATAGTAATAACCATGTACGTATTTGCACCTGTGTTAACCGAATAAACCTGCGAGGATGGGATTTGATTTTTCTACGCAATCCACCATTGAGTTCTGTTTCCTCACCCACCCACCCTGATCCTCGTACATCTAAGTATGCCTATAGTCTTGCATTAAGAAAGAGAGAGAGAGAGTGACCAGGTCTATATTTTCCAAGCGCACGTAAACCTTAGGATAAACACTGACGGCTGGGTAAGGTCAGTGACACGAGCACCCGACACAGAGAGCAGGGATGGAGAAAGAACGAGAGCCAGGGTGGAGGACCTGTAACCCCAAACGTCCAAGTCGCAGAGTTCGCTTCGTGAACGGAGGTAGCGGAGCCAGATGGGTAGGTGGCCCCAGAATCGGCCGCACGGCCAGGGGCCCCAGGGTAAGGGGATCGTCCCATGGTCAGGGTGCACAGGCCCAGAGGCCATCCCGTAGAGTCCGGAATCTGATTCGCGGTCAACGGTACCCGGGGTAAGGGGTCGTTACACGATATTCACCACGTGGCGAGGGGGTCGCGGGCGAAGGGCTGACGAGCCGCGGAACTTCGAGGCGGAAAAACCGCTCCTTGGTAAGGGGTTGCGGGAAAGGGGTGGTCGTCCGGAGAAGCTTCTAGAATAAAATACCTCCTAGACGAGGGGCTGCGGGGGAAGGGGGAAGGGGCCCCAAAATTCGTTCCGTGGCGAGGGGCGGCGGGGGAAGGGGATGGCATCCCAAAATTCGCTCCGCGGCGAGGGGCAGCGGGGGAAGAGGATGGCGTCCCAAAGTCACTCCTCGGCGAGGGGCGGCGGGGGAAGGGGATGGCGTCCCAAAATTCGCTCCTCGGCGAGGGGCGGCGGGGGAAGGGGATGGCGTCCCAGAATTCGCTCCGTGGCGAGGGGCGGCTGGGGAAGGGGATGGCGTCCCAAAATTCGCTCCGTGGCGAGGGGCGGCGGGGGAAGGGGAAGGCGCCCCAAAGTCACTCCTTGGCGAGGGGCTGGCGCCGGAGAGGGGTGCGAGGGGGGTTTGTTGTGACGCCCCAAAGTGCCCCTATACTACTATCATATTTCTTAAATTAAAAAATGATAGGTTTTCGAAATTGAAAAATATGAAATTGAATAACTAATCATTTATCTGTCTGTATGTTTTCTTCACACTTTTCAACAAGTTCTAATCCATTGTATAAATGTTCCAAATTACAATCCATAAAGGACATTGAATGGCATTTTTTTAATGGATAACATTTCTATTTCAATCATTATGTGAGCGAGTAATCAACAAATATATAGAAATTTTCCAATAATGATATTTATTTCTAAAAAATTTGATTAGTGTGAAAAATTTTTTTTTTTTTTTGAAATTCTTTTTTTTTTCAAAAGTGAATTAAAAATTATAATATATATGGATAAAATATGTGATATTTAATACTGGTGTTTGGTGAGAGTAGGAACGGATAAACTGTTCGTTGTAACAATTAACGTGTATTACAGAGTAATCAAGTAAAGATAAAGGTACAAAATAAAACGTTGTAATACAATAGGTGCGTGGAATAAATATACACGTGCTCAATACAATAAACTCAGTTACTGAGTCCCGTCTAATCCAAGACGACCCGGTCAGTTTTGACTCACTCGACAGACTACCTCTATCGTTCGCTTACAGTCGTTTATTACCCATGTATAAGTGACATCTATACGTTCACACGCATTGTACATTTGTATATTTCTCATGATCTTCGCATATATGAACAATATGAATGATAAATTTATTTAACCATTTTTTTCTTTCAACAATTTTGTATATATATGAATTATCCACTGATATAATTAAATACAAATGGGGGCAATTGAATCAAATAAATCAGTGATAATCAGAAGAATTCATTTCAATAAATCATTTTTCTTGAATTCAAGAATAATTAATTTTGAAAAATTGAACATATGAAATTAAATAACTAATCATATATCTATCCGTAAGTTTTCTACAGACTTTTCAATAAGTTCTAATCCATTGTACAAATGTTCCAAATTACAATCCATAAGGGACATTGAATGGCATTTTTTCAATAAATACTATTTTTATTCAAATTCATATGTGAGCGAATAATTGAAAAATACAAAGAACTCTTCTAATTATTGTATTCATTTTCAAAAAATTTAATTCATGTGAAAGTTTTTTTCTTCTTTAATTTCCCTCCTTTTAAAAGTGAATTGGAAATCATAATACATATGAATAAAATATGAATAATGAATTTATTTATCATTCAATTTATTTGATCAATTACATATATACAAATTATACAATAATATTGTCGATTAGAAATGTATGCGAATAAATTTAATGATTCAATGATATAAAAAGAAATAATTAAAATGAATCATATTTCCTAAATTAAAAAATAATCAGATTTTGAAAATTAAAATTATCGGATAGAATAACTGATTATTCATCTGTCTGTGTGTTTCCTTTAGACGTTTCAATACGTTCTGATCCATTGTATAAATGTTCCGAATTGCAATCCATAAAGGACATTGGATTGCATTTTTTCAATGAATAATATTTTTATCCTAATTAATACGTAAACGAGTCATCAAAAAATATATGGAATTTTATTCATGAATGTGTTTATTTTCAAAAAATTTAATGAATTTGAGAATTTTTTTATTTTATGAAATTTTCCTTTTTTTGAAATTGAATTGAAAATTATAATATATATAAATAAAATATAAAAAACAAATTTGTTTATCATTTTCTTTTATTTAATCAATTATATATATATACAAATGTTGCATTAAGATAATTCAATCTGAATGGTGGCAATTGAATTGAATACTTTGATGATATAAAAAATAATGAATTTTTAATAAATCATATTTCTCAAATTAACAAATGATTTGTTTTTCAAAATTAAAAACATGAACTAGAATAACTGATTATTCATCTGTCTGTGTGTTTTCTTGAGTCGTTTCAATAAGTTCCAATCCATTGTACGAATGTTCCAAATTACAATCCATAAAGGACATTGGATAGCAATTTTTCAATGAATAATAGTTTCATTTTAAATAATATGTACACAAATAATCAAAAAATATTCAAGATTTTTTTCATATTTGTATTTATTTTCAAAAAAATTTATTAATTTGAGAATTTTTTTATATTATGAAATTTTCCTTTTTTTTAAATCAAATTGAAAATTAAAATATATATGAATAGAATGTAAATGAAAAATTTATTTATCATTTTCTTTTATATAATCAATTATATATATATACAAACTTTGCATTAAGATAATTCAATATGAATGGTGGTAATTAAATTGAATAATTCAATGATATAAAAAATAATGAATTTGAATGAATTATATTTCTCAAATTCACAAATAATTTGTTTTTCAAAATTAAAAATATGAACTAGATTAACTGATTATTCATCTGTCTGTGTGTTTTCTTGAGACGTTTCAAAAAGTTCCAATCCATTGTGTGAATGTTTCAAATTACAGTCCATAAAGGACATTGGATAGCATTTTTTCAATGAATAATATTTTCATTTTAATTAATATGTAAGCAACTAATCAAAATATATATAAGATTTTTTTCATATTTGCATTTATTTTCAAAAAAATTTATAAATTTGAGAATTTTTTCATGTTATGAAATTTTCCTTTTTATGAAATTGAATTGGAAATTAGAATATATATAAATAGAATCTGAATGATGAATTTATTTATCATTTTCTTTCATTTAATCAATTATATATATATACAAACTTTACATTAAGATGATTCAATATGAATGGTGGAAATTAAATTGAATAATTTAACGATATAAAAAATTATAAATTCAAATAAATCATATTTCTCAAATTAAAAAATTATTCGTTTTTCGAAATTAAAAATATGAAATTAAGTGACTAATCATTTATCTATCTGTACGTTTTCTTCAGACTTTTCGATAAGTTCCAATGCATTGTATAAATGTTCCAAACTCCAATCCATGAAGTACATCAAATGGCATTTTTTTAATGAATCATTTTTTCATTTCAATTGATATGTGATCAAATAATCAAAAACTACATAGAATTTTTTTGATAACTATATTAACTCTGAAAAATTTATTTGTTGCAAGAATTTTTTTCAGAAAAATTTTTTTTTTTTCGAAACTGAATTCAACATTACAATATATATATAAGTAAACTATGAATAATAAATTTATCGATTATTTGTTTTATTCAATTAATTATATATAGAAACGAATTATAGATTATTAGAATAGAATATAAATGGAGGCAATTAAATTTAATAATTTGATGATACAAAAAATAATAAATTCAAATTAATCATTTTTCTTGAATTGATGAATAATCAATTTCCAATACTTGAAAATATGAAATTAAATGACTAATCATTCACCTATCTGTATGTTTTCGTTGAACATTTCAATAAGTTATAATACGTTGTATGAATGTTACCAATTACAATCACTAAAGTACATTATTTGGCATTTTCTGATTAAATAATATTTTTATCATAATTGATGTGTGAGCGAATGATGAAAAAATATATAGGATTTTTTTAATAATTATAGTTATTTGTGAGAAATTCGAGTAAACTGAAAATTTTTATTTTAACATTTTCCTCATTTTAGAAGTAAACTAAAAATTATTATATATATAGAAAAAATACAAATAATCAATTGATTAATGATTTTTTTTTATTAAATTAATTATATATAAATATACAAATGATACATTAATACAATTCGATATAAATGGAGGCAACTGAATTAAATAATTCAATGTTATGGAAAATAATTGACCTACATAATTCATTTTTCTTAAATTAAAAATTAATTACTTTGAAAAATGTAAATTGTAAAATTAAATAACTAATCATTCATCTATCTGTATGTCTCCTTTGAACTTTTCAATAAGTCCATTGTATGAATGTTCCAAATTACAATCCATAAAGTACATCAAATGGAATTTTTTTAATGAATTATATTTTTATTTCAATTTATATGTGAACGAATAATCGAAAAACACAGGATTTTTCTAATAATTATATTTTTCTCTAAAAATTTTAATTGTTGTGAGAATTTTTTTCCAGAAAGATTCTTCCTCCTCCAAAAAAAGATTGAAAATTATAATATATATGAATAAAATATAAATAATAAATTTATTTATCATTTTTTTCATTTAATTAATTATATATATACGGATTATACATTATTATAATTGAATATAAATGGAGGCAAGTAAATTAAATAATTTGATGATATAAAAAATAATCGATTTGAATCAATTATTTTCCTTGAATTAAAGAATAATTAATTTTCGAAAATTGAAACTATAAAATTAAATAACTAATCTTGTATCTATCTTTATGTTTTCTTCAAACTTTTCAATAAGTTACAACCCATTGTATAAATGTTCCAAATTATAATCCATAAAGTACATCAAATGGCATTTTTTGATTGAATTATATTATTATTATAATTAATGTGTGAGCGAATAATGAAAAAATGTGACGGAATTTCTTAACAATTATAGTCATTTGTGAGAAATTTAATTACTGTGAAAATTTTGTTTTCAACATTTTCATTTTTTTGGAGGTAAATTCAAATATATCATATATATGAATGTAATATAAATGATAAATTGATTTGTCATTTTTTTATTAAATTAATTATATATTTATACGTATGATACATTGATATAATTGAATATGAATCGAGGAAACTGAATTAAATAATTTAATGATATGAAAAATAATTTACTTCAATAATTAATTTTCCCGAAATTGAAGAATAATTAGCTTTGAAAAATCAAAAATATGAAATTAAATATTTAATTACATATCCATCACTGAGTTTTCTTTGAACATTTCAATCGGTTCTAATCCATTGCATAATTGTTCCAAATTACAATCTATATGCGACATTGGATGGCATTTTTTTAATGAATGTTACTTTTATTTTGCTTAATATGTGGAGCAAACAATTGAAAAATATATAGAATTTTCTTAACAATGATATTTGTTTTTGAAAATTTAATTAATGCTCAATGTTTTTTTTCCAAAATTTATTTTTCGAAAGAAAATTAAAAATTATAATATACATAAATGAAATATACATAATAAATTTATTTATCATTTTTTTTTCTTCCAATTAATTATATATATATATATGTATACAAATTATACATTGTTGTAATTGAATATAAATGAAGGCAATTGAATTGAATAATGTGATGGTATATAAAATAATTAATCTGGATTAATCATTTTTCTTGTATTCATGAATAATTAATTCTCAAAAATTAAAAATCCGAAATCAGATAACTAATCATATATCTATCTGTGTGTTCTCTTTGAACTTTTTAATCAGTTGTGATTCATTGTATGAATGTTTCAAAGTACAATCCATGAATTACATCAAATAGCATTTTTTTCAAGAATTATATTTTCATTTCAATTAATATGTAACAAATAATCAATAAATATATAGGATTCTTTTCATAATTATATTTTTCTCTAAAAAATTCAATTATTGTAAAGATATATTTCGATTAAAATTTTTCTTTTTTTAGAAGTAAATTGAAAATTATAATATATTCAAATAAAATAGATATAATAAATTTATTCATCATTTTTTCCATTTAATTAATAATATATATTTACAAATTATACATTATCATAATTGAATATAAATAGGGGCAATTGAATTGAATAATTTGATGATAATGAAAATAATTAATCCGAAATAATCTTTTTTCTGGAATTGAAGAATAATTCATTTTCAACAATTAAAAATATGAAATTGTATAACTGATCATTCATCCATCCGTATGTTTTCATCAAACTTTTCAATAAGTTATAATCCAATGTGGAAATGTTCGAAATCACGATCCATAAAGTACATTAAATGGCATTTTTCGATTGGATACTATCTTCATTATAATTAATATGTGAGCGAAAAATTGAAAAATATATAAAATTTTTCTAGTGATGATATTCATTTTCAAAAAATTTCATTAATGTGATAATTTTTTTTTCAATTCTTTTTTTTCTAAAAGTTAATTGAAAATTATAATATATACAAATATAGTATAAATGATAAATTTATCTATCATTTCATTCACTCAATCAATCATATATATTCACAAATTATAAATGAATATAATTGATTATAAATGTAAGCGGATGAATTTAATAATTCAATGATACAAAATAAAATAATCCAAATGAATCATATTTCTTAAATTAAAAAATAATAGGTTTTCGAAATTTAAAAATATGAAATTAAATAACTTATCATTTATCTGTCTGTATGTTTTCTTTACACTTTTCAACAAGTTTTAATCCATTGTATGAATGTTCCAAATTGCAATCCATAAAGGACATTAAATGGCATTTTTTCAATGGATAACATTTCTATTTCAATTAAAATGTGAGCGAGTAATCAACAAATATATCGAAATTTTCCAATAATCATATTTATTTCTAATTAATTTGATTAGTGTGAGAAATTTTTTTTTTTTTTAGAAATTCTTTTTTTTTCAAAAGTGAATTAAAAATTATAATATATATAGATAAAATATAAATGATAAATTAATTTTCTCATTTTTTTTATTCAACAATTTTGTATATATATATATAAATTACCCACTGATATAATTAAATATAAATGGGGGCAATTAAATCAAATAATTCAATTATATTAAAAATAATTCATTTCAATAGATCATTTTTCTTGAATTCAAGAATAATTAATTTTGAAAAATTGAAAATATAAAATTAAATAACTAATCACATATCTATCCGTAAGTTTTCTTCAGACTTTTCAATAAGTTCTAATCCATTGTACTAATGTTCCAAATTACAACCCATAAGGGACATTGAATGGCATTTTTTCAATTAATACTATTTTTATTCGAATTCATATGTGAGCGAATAATTGAAAAATACAAAGAATTCTTCTAATTATTATATTCAATTTCCCTCCTTTCACAAGTGAATTGAAAATCATAATATATTGTAACGATTTAGGCGTTACGTTGATAAAATATGGATCCGCGAGTTTACTTATTATCGAATCAAAGGCGTGAACAAAAATATCGTGATAAATGCTTTTAATGCAATATACGTGTTTCTTGTTTAAAGTCTGAAACAAGACTGTTTTTACAATAATATCGGTTGGCGCAGCAACCTTATTCTTTTTTAAAGACATAAGAGGTTTATAAACGTCTTTTATCTATGCTGACTACTAGATCATTAAAGAGGGGCAAAGGGGTGATTTCACCCTTTGTAACACTACTCCCCCCCGAGGAAAAGAGTCGTCCCGACTCGGGAAAGATAAAACAATTATAAAAGTATTCTAGTAGTCAGTGCTCAAAGGTGAGTTGGAGCTGTGGCTCTAAAAATTTAAGAACTCCCTTTTTTACTATCTGGCATTTGCCCACAGTCTCAAGGTAAACCACAGAAAACCTTGAGCAGATAGTTGAGCGTTAAATAATTTCAAAAATTTATGTGCCATGTTTTATAAAGGTTAGTGTTATTAAGTGTTATGTGGCTTCATGAATACAAAGTTTTCCGCAACGGCCCAGATTGACGTCGGGAAGAAATTCGATTTTCTTCATGAAGGATCCGTCCGAAACAGGTTCGGATGAAAACACCGAAACGGGAACCGACAATTCCAGGTCCAAATAAGACGAAAACAGACTTCTCTTCATATAAAATAAGGAAATCGTGGGGTGACTTCTTTAGAAATAGTTTACCCTAGAGTTTTGGAAGGACAAATGTGAGTGATGGTATAACAATTCAAATTCACCAAGTGAATTTGGGAGAATACTTCAATAAAATAAATTGAATATGTATTCAAAAGAAAAGAAACGATCTTATCTGAATTATTTCTGTGTCCTTCTTCAAAATAAAACCACCAGTCATCCTCAGGAATCGGGGAAGATTGGAAGGAAAGGGCTGTGTCAAATAACCTGAAAAAGTGCTCACAAAAACTGACACTTAAGGTTAATAAAATGTGAAAATCAAGCAATCGCTCATTGACCTCGAAAAATAATCGTGGCTCTTTTCACATTATTCCTTAAACCAAAGCCTATCCGACACCAAACTCGATTCTGAAGAAGAAGTTTCTAGAAAGAAACAACCGAAGAAAACAAATTTCAAATTGATTAGCAACCCAGAAATAACAAATCATTATCAGAAAAGTAGTCATTGAAGTCATATCATGAACCCTAATTCGAAAGAGCATATTTCCCTAAATGCGGGAGCATTATCGCGTAAATGTCTCCCAAGTAATATCGAAAATCTCTCAGAAAAAGAAATCTGTGATTTTCTTGATTTAAAATGGAAAGAGATGTCATGCGGCAAGCTAGAAGGCTATCAAGAAAAAGACAGAACGGATTATTCTTGCGAAACTTGCTTCATCCTCCAGTAAGTTCATCATATCGAATAACACAAATAAATTATAAACATAAAAATATTTTTTTTTTTAAAAACAGCTCAGAATCCAAATTACTGGAATATATAATTTCCTTCCACCTCACATTCCACGAGGAAAAGGCTAAATGCTGGATCTGTGGCCGAAGTCTATTCATCGCAAAAAAAGAGACGAGTGGGTGCAATGAATGCGAAAAAATGAAAGAGGAGATTAAAAAAATCAAAAACGTTTCTCGTTATTTTCTTTTTTAATTATATTGTTTGTTGAAATTTGAATAAAATTTCCTATTGAATAAATCCCTTCTTCAAACGAGAAATTTCTCTAGCCTTGTCCGTGTGTCATTGCAAAACAAAAACTAGAATAAACTTGGTCGGCTGTGGATTCTGCATTGATAACCAAAACAGGAGCCGATAAAGAAGAAAAGGTTTGTTTTACTAGCCAATCTTCATGAACCTCATGAATAGTTCTGAGTAGCTCTAAAGAAATACTCGATTCTTCCTCACGAGAACGGGAACTAACACGAGCAAAAGAAGTTTCTGGGGAAACTCGCAAATAAACAATCAAATCTACTCTGAGCTCAGACGAGCGAATGAGAAGATCAAAATTTTTTGTCAATAAATGAGATTCGAAGTCGCGAAAATTACCTAATCTTCGACGAGCTTCTACAAAACAATTGCTACTGAATATCGATCTTTCCATCACCTTTACAGGCAATGAAGTCGTCTGCAGATGTCTATCTAACATAACCATTTGAGCGAAATGCTGAAAATAATAGCAATAACGATCTGGGTTCTGATACATCAAATCTGAAAGATTAATTCCAGCTACATTTCGATATTCTTCAAGAGGTTCTAAAAGTGTACAGACCTGGCGATCTGCTAAAAACCTCTTAGTGAAAGTTGTTTTTCCGCATCCGATATTTCCTTCTATAATAATCGTAAGCGGTCGAGTTTTACTCAAACGAATTCCGAAAGGTAAATTCTTCTCCCAATCGATGACCGACTGTAAAGAAGGTCAAGTCGATCACAGTCGTCAAGGGTGTTCGTTTGAAGATCTAACCTCGAAGGATGTCCCTGGTCTTGGAGAGACTGTTCCAGGTTGATCCTCTTCAAAAGGAGCAAGACGATCCAAGTGAACCACTTTCTGACGCGAATGAGGAGATCTTCGGATTCTATAAACAACATCATTTATCCGGTTAACCACTAAGTAAGGGCCTTCCCAATTTCTTTGTAGCTTTGGACATCGTCCTTTCTGTCTTCGAGGTTGAAAGAGCCGAACAGAATCTCCAGGATTAAATTTTAAATCTCTGGCTCGAATATCATAACGAGTTTTCAATTTATCTGAAGCCATAGAAATTCTATTCCTAGCAAAGTGATGAATTTCTTCTAAACGTTGTTGTAATGAAAAGGCATAATCTGTTTGATGCTGTCTTTGCACAGGAACAGGGCCTTTCTCTAAATCTGACGGAAGTCGAAGATTTCTTCCAGTAAGCATGAGGGCTGGCGTCTGTTTCGTCGTCTCGTGAATCGCAGATCTGTAAGATAAGAGGAAGAAAGGGATCCAGGAGTCCCAGTCTCTCTGATTCTGTTCTACGAAGGACGACAAATATTGTAGCAAAGTCCGATTCAGACGCTCTATCATGCCGTCAGACTGCGGATGCAAAGGAGTTGTACGAGTTTTTCTAACCCCTAAAATCTGAGTAACCTCTTTCATTAAGGTTGACTCAAAATTTCGGCCTTGATCAGTATGAAGTTCTAGAGGAACTCCGTGTCTACAAATAAATTCTTTAACGAATGCCTGCGCTACAGTAGAGGCTTGTTGATCAGCGAGAGGAACCACTTCAGGCCACTTAGTAAAATAATCAGCAATAACCAAAGCATATTTATTTCCAGAATGGGTTATCGGAAGAGGTCCGAGAATATCCATTGCTATCCTTTCAAATGGAGCTCCCACGTTGTAAATCTGAAGAGAGCTTTGTCCCTTCGCTCGAGGTCCTTTCTTTGCCGTGCAGATTCGACATCGTCGACACCAATCTTCAACGTCCATCCGGCAACGGGGCCAAAAGTAGAAGTTGCGAATTCTGCCCAGAGTTTTATTCGAAGCGAAGTGTCCGCCTGCAGGAGAATCATGATAAAGAGCAAGAATCTCTGGAACTCGTGACCTGGGAACCAAAAGTTGCCACCTGATTTCTTTCAAGTCTGCAGATTCCTATTTTCGGTATGAAATTCCATCAATTAAAAGAATAGAGTCCCATTGAGCCCAATAAATTTTCAAATCTGGCTCGGCTAAAGATATATCCTGCCAGTCCGGGCGAGTTTCTGCTTCTTTCCAAGACTTCACTTGATTCAAAGTATCGTCCTCTTGTTGCGATTTTCTCCATTCCTCCTGGTTATTTTTGAAAGAAATCTTCCGTATTATAACAGAGGGGTCACGATTTTTCTCTAATCGTGCACACTGTTTACACTCTGGCATTTCCTCGCAGGGTCTTCGAGAGAGAGCATCGGCGTTTCCATGATGAATTCCTGCTCGATGACGAATATCAAAATCGTACTGACCGAGCCTTTCTAACCATCTAGCTACCTGACCTTCGGGAGATTTAAACGAAAGTAGCCACCTGAGAGAAGCATGATCTGTACGTATCAAAAATTTCCTGCCGTACAAATAATGGTGAAAATGTACTACGGTCTTAACAACAGCTAAAAGCTCTCTACGAGTGACACAATAATTCCTCTCGGTTTTACTCAAAACTCTGCTGAAATAGCTTATCACTCTCTCCTGACCTCCCTGAATTTGTGACAGAACCCCGCCTATTCCTGAAAGAGATGCATCCGTATCTAAAATAAAAGGAATTTCGACCTCTGGATGAGCTAAAATCGGCGAAGAAATAAGATTTTCTTTTAATTTCTTAAAAGCCTCTTCGCATTCCGGGGTCCAGTCAAAAGGAATCTTGATTCCGGTCAAATGATGGAGAGGTTTAGCTATACTAGCGAAACCTTTTACAAATCTTCTGTAATATGTACAAAGGCCTAAAAAGCTTTGAATTTGTTCTTTATTCTTAGGTGTCGGCCAAGAAGAAACCTTCTCTATTTTGGATGGGTCGGTCTTCACACCTTGTGCTGAAACGATATGTCCGAGGAAGCCTACTTCTTTCTGGAACAGATGGCATTTTTTCGGGCTCATTTTCAGACCTGCTTGCTTCAGCCTAGCGAAAACTTGTCTGAGATTTTGAACTTCTTCTTCAAAGTTCTTGCCAAAAACGATTATATCGTCTAAATAAACGAGGCATATTTTGCCCGTGAGCCTATGGAGAACAGCCTCCATCATCCGTTCAAAGGTAGCCGGGGCATTACTCAAACCAAACGGCATAACCTTGAACTGCCATAATCCTCCTAAACCCGTAACAGAAGCTGTTTTTTCTTTATCTAGAGGATCCATTTCGACCTGCCAGTATCCGCTCTGAAGATCTATGGTGCTGAACCAAGTTGCACCAGCTATCAGGTCGAGTGTCTCGTCGATTCTGGGTAGAGGGTAAGAATCTTTCTTCGTTATATCGTTCAGCTTCCTGTAATCGATACAAAATCGTTTGGATCCGTCCTTTTTGTTAACAAGGACGATTGGTGAGGCCCAGGGACTAGACGATGGTTCAATAACATCGTTCTTTAACATGTCTTCGACCAGCTTCTTCACCTCTTCTCGGGCGTTGAGAGCGAGTCTTCGAGGAGCTTGTTTAATTGGCGAACTCTCTCCGACGTCGATCTTGTGCTTGACAGAAGTACATCGGCCCTTATCACTACTATCTTTCGCAAAAGAATCTTTAAATTCTAGTAAAAGAGATTTAAACGATTCTTCCTGAGCTAAATTTAACGAGATCGAAGATTTCTCAACAAGGCTCCGTAAATGAAGAGGAAAATGTTGTTGCAAATCATCTTCCGACAGTTCTATTTCTCGAATTCTAGGAGGAGTCCAATAAATTCCATTCCTATTTGTACAAAGAGTTATTTCGCGATTGTTTGAAGCTAGTGAATTTCTCTTAGTCGAGATAACACAGTTATGAGCTGTAAGAAAGTCTATTCCCAAAATACCTTCATCCTCTATATCTGCTATAAAAACCTTATGTGGAGAGTCGATACACCCAAAAAGGTTAATTTGGACAGTAGCCTGTCTCAAAACCGGGGTCGTCTCTCCAATGGCTGTTCGCAGAGAAAAAGAGGGAACAATCCGGTCATCGGATTTAAAGAGATCCGATCGAACTACGGTTACTTCTGCGCCCGTGTCTATTACCCACAGACAATCGACGCCATTCACAGTACCGCGCGCGTAAAGACCAGACTGTCGTAGACTTCTAATTAAAAACTGTTCTCTAAGAGGGCTTTCACTATTAACAATCTGCGATGATTTTCGCCCTGACAAATCATCTGAAACTAGTTTTTCGAGTGAGTTCCTGTTGAAGAACTCGATTGAGGATCTGCTTCCCCTTTTTCTATATTTTTCTTACGCCAATTATAAGAATTTGGATTCGAGCCTTGCATCGGTTTTCCACTAATTTTTTTAATTAGAAAACAATGATTGGCGTCGTGGCCTGTTTTTTTACAAAATATACAAGTCAAGCTAGTTTGACTTGTCACGACCACGTTTTTATTTATACGCTCGTTTCGACGGTTTTGAAAAGAACCTCGATTTCTTGATTTAAAATTGTTACCGTTATTTCTATTTTTATAATTTTGAGGTTTTGGCTCCTCCGAGTATTCAAAACTCTGTCTTCCTGAGGTGTTTCCAGACACCTCAATCCGACGAAGTTTGCTTAACCCAAAATATTGCTTTCTCATTGCCTCCACCTCGAGGGCTTTGGCGGTTGCCTCCCGCAGAGAAGTGAGGCCCGACGTTCCAACGGCCATTTTAATTTCCGGATCATTAATCGCATTCAAAAAAGCTTGCGTTGCCAATAAGTTACGAGACGGCTCGTGATCCGGCAAAGCTATACGAGAAAGCCGTTCAATGTCCTGACTAAGAGACGCAAGGTCTTCGTCTCGTCCTTGTCTTCTCGTCTGTAATTGTGCTGTGTACAGTTTTGTTAAGTGGTCATTTCCGTACCTCAACTTTAATGCAGAACTAAGTTTTTCATAATCAGAGATTTCTTCCTCAGACAACGCCGTTAAAACGTTCAAAGCCGGCGTTCGAAGACAGGAGGCAAGACTGTGGGCCCTCATGGCGAAGTCCCACTGATTATGTTTAGCAATTGTATTAAACTGGCGTTCGTAATCTGCCCATGGAACTTTTCCGTCAAAAATTGGCGGTTTTAAAGGATAAAGAGGTTTCTCATTAATCTGAGAAGCAACCTCAGGAAATCTCGAATTATTTAATTGATTAAAATGAGAACATTGAGGCCGAACTTGAGTCAAAGACTCGGAAAAACCAGCCTCATTATTTACTCTCATTCTACTAATTGGAGATTCATCTACTCTCCTAATAAAAGGCACAGACCTTGATTCAGGAACATCCTGGAATCGACCTGGATGTTGAATCTGTCGAACAGTGGGAACGGGAACAGGAGAAGGAACAGGAGAGGGAAGTGGCGTAACAACTCTGGAACCTCGTGGGGTGACAGCCGGTTCTCCTGAGCCATTCACCTGATGAACAGCCTGAAGAGCTGCCACAGTCGTCCGGAACAGTTCGTGTAGACTAGTTTCGGATCGTTCTTGTGCCTCTCTATCAAGCCTGCGCTGTTCCAGCTGTTGTTCTTGTTCTCTTTTTCGCTGTTCCAACTGTTGTTCTTGTTCTCTTTTTCGCTGCTCTTGTTGATCAAGAAGCAGCTGAAGAAGTTGCTGTTGTTGGCGCTCAGCAGCCTCTTGCTGTTGAGACATGATCTTCAGCAGATCAATTTGAGAGATTGTTGAAGGAATTGGAAGAGGGTCCACTGAAGGCGATGAAATTGTTTCAGGGACCCGCGGATTCTCCATAACAAAAGGTTCTTCTCCGCTACTTTCTCTTCTTCGTGAGCGCGTCAAACGACTGCTACTCATATTTAAAGTTCGCGCACTGAGTTGATTCAATTAATAAGAACTCAAGATCCCGCTTCTGACACCAATTGTAACGATTTAGGCGTTACGTTAATAAAATATGGATCCGCGAGTTTACTTATTATCGAATCAAAGGCGTGAACAAAAATATCGTGATAAATGCTTTTAATGCAATATACGTGTTTCTTGTTTAAAGTCTGAAACAAGACTGTTTTTACAATAATATCGGTTGGCGCAGCAACCTTATTCTTTTTTAAAGACATAAGAGGTTTATAAACGTCTTTTATCTATGCTGACTACTAGATCATTAAAGAGGGGCAAAGGGGTGATTTCACCCTTTGTAACACTATATAAATAAAATGTGAATGATGAATTTATTTATCATTCAATTTATTTAATCAATTATGTATACACAAATTATACAATAATATTATCGATTAGAAATGTAGGCGAACAAATTGAATGATTTAATGATATAAAAAGAAATAATTAAAATAAATCATATTACCTGAATTAAAAAATAATCAGATTTTGAAAATTCAAAATATCGGATAAAATAACTGATTATTCATCTGTCTGTATATTTTCTTTAGACGTTTCAATAAGTTCCAATCCATTGTATAAATGTTCCGAATTGCAATCCATAAAGGACATTGTATGGCATTTTTTTAATGAATGATAGTTTTATCTTAATTAATATGTAAGCGAGTAATCGAAAAATATGTAGGATTTTATTCTTTTATGTATTTATTTTCAAAAAATTTGATTAATTCGAGAATTTTTTTATTCTATGAAATTTTCCTTTCTTTGAAATTGAATTGAAAATTATAATATATATATAGATGAAATATAAATAATAAATTTATTCATCATTTTCTATTATTTAATCAACTATATGTGTATACAAATTTTACATTAAGATAATTCAATATGAATGGTGGCAATTGAATTGAATACTTTGATGATATAAAAAATAATGAATTTTTGATAAATCATATTTCTCAAATTAACAAATGATTTGTTTTTCAAAGATAAAAATGTGAACTAGAATAACTGATTATTCATCTGTCTGTATGTTTTCTTGAGACGTTTCAATAAGTTCTAATCCATTGTGTGAATTTTCTAAATTACAATCCATATAGGACATTGGATAGCATTTTTTCAATGAATAATATTTTGATTTTAAATAATATGTAAGCAAATTGTTACGGGGTAGATTGCGTAGGCTCCGATGAGCGGTAATCGGAGCTCACTCCACGCCCAGCCAAGGTGTTATTTGGCCATTGTAGGGTCCGTTCACGTCGACTATGCACTCGCGTGCTACAACTCCCAATGCAGAAAGTGAGTGGAATAGAAAGGGATCGGTATTAAGGGAAGGTGAACGATTTAAAGTATATGGTGGTTTATTAGTGGTCAATGCAACGGAGTCGGTCAAGGGAAAAAAGGTTTGGTCTTGGTTTAGAGAGATAGTTGTCTTGCTTGAGCGCTGGGATGGATCTGCCTAGTTTTGCCGGATGTAGCAGGCAAGCTAGCCGCGAGTTACAGGAGAACCTGCTGACTCGCGAACGATAAGGGTAGACTACAGAGCGTAAAGTAACTAAGAGCGTGGGAAGGGAATATGAAGTCTGGAGGACGTAACACGCCCCCCCTTGGGGAAGAACATTCGGTAAGAGTACGAAATAGGATCTTCGGAAGGAAGCGGAATGCCATGAAACGTAGTGACTCACTTACAGAATATTACGAAGAAAGGTCTTAAAATCTGGCGCCTAGATGTTAGTGCGCGTTCAAGTGGGTTAGTGTACATTTGATTAAAAAAAAATAATAATTTATAAATGACATCTTATCGTACTGAATCACTTACAGAATATTACAAAGAAGAGTCTTAAAATATAGCGCCTAGATGTTAGTGCACGTTTAAGTGGGTTAGTTTACATTTGAATGAAAAAAAATTCTAAATGACATCTTATAAATGTGGTGGTATATATGATAGATATTGTGTATGTTATAAACGAAATTTATGCAACGTGCTGATGATTCGGATGCATGGGAATTTGGTGGAATCCGGAAGCAAGGTCGAATGTGGAAAAGTATTCAGCTGAGCCAAGCTGGTCAAGGATTTCCGTGATATCGTGAATGGGGTAGGCGTCGCCGACTGTTTTTTCGTTAAGTTTTCTGTAGTCGATTACCATACGCCATCGTTTATTGCCGTCACTATCCGGTTTTTTTGGAACGATCCACACCGGGGAATTATACGGAGATGAGGAATGTTTAATAAGATTTTGTTTGAGTAGTTTCTCAACTTGGGATTCAATTTCGTCTTTGTAAATTTTGGGAAAACGGTATTGTTTGGTATGAATAGGCGTATTGTCCGTCGTGGGGATAGTGTGATGAGATAAATTGGTGTGGCCTAATTTATCACCTGGGAGATAAAAGAGATGGTTAAATTCTGTTACGAGGTTAAATATAGATTGTTTTTCGGTCTCATTCAAATGATCAAGATGTAAGCTGCTCTTTAGGACGTCCAATCTTTCTGACCTACTGTCAGTCAAGAGCACTGTTGCGGCACCGGGACAGGGTGTACTGTCGTCAGGGATAGGAGGATCGGATTGCAGTTGCGCGAGGTCAGTGGACTGGATGGGGCAAGAGGGGGGATTATCAGTCGGTCGCGATGTACGCTTGGCGGCAGAAAGAATTAATGAGTTGCTGAGGAGAGGGCCTGGATGCGAAACGAGGGTTTTGGCGCGGGCATCGCTGTGGTGGTTACTCGATGCAGTAGGCGTAGCGTTGGGCATGACTGTACTCAGTGGCTCGTCGAACTCGTCTAGGGTTACTGTTGGGGGTCTTATCTCTACGGCAGATTCGTTACAATTGAACGCGTACGAGTAAGCGATGCCGTTCTGGTTTTCAACTAACGCTTCACCACATAGAACATTGTTGCCTAAATCGATGCGTTTAAGGTAACCTACTTTAGTGTCTGGGTTTGCAACTATTAGTGGGATGGCTTTCACGGTACGGGCCTGTATTGTAATTACGCGCGTTTTTTCGGGCGCGGACGAGGGTTCATCGAATTTATCAAAGTGGATTGGCAATGAGGATCCAAGCATCACCGAGTTCGAGTTGGAAGAAATAGTTGCTTTCTCTTTTCGTAAGAAGGGCTGGCCTAAGATGCCGTCGTGCGGAATCGGAAACGAGTCAGGGACCAAGTGAAAGGTATGGGATTTATTATTAAAACGTATTTCCGTTTTTGCGATAGTTTGCGTCTTTTTGTCGGTTATACCAGTCAACATCAAACGTTCGTCGGTTGTTCGTCGTACGAGTGGCCTAACGGAACTTTCTTTGACCAAGTTGACGTCTGCACCGGTGTCAATAATAAATGTAGATATTTTTATTAGCTCGGGGGTGTCGATCGAAATTAGTGGAGGGTCAGCTGAAGCTGTTATGAGGACATGACTTGAAGATCGGAACGCTAGTTGTTTGCATTGCTCGCGGGCGCGTTCTTCCCGCGGGCGATGTTCCCGTTTAAATGTTTATTTGAGCCTGCATTGCCTTGGTTATTACGCGAATAGGATCTACATCGGACTACTGTGTGGCCTCTGCGATTACAATTGTCGCAGTATAGTTCTTGATTTCTGTTGGTCCTGTTGCATTCATCGTGGAAGTGGCCCATTCTGCGACATTTAGTACAATATCTTTTACTTTGCAAACGGTGACATTCCGTCATGGAGTGACCCTGGTGGTTACAAAATTGACAAGTGCTGGGCAGAGCATTAACGTGGTCAGCAGAACTGGTATTCGGATGGAGCGCTTGGGCGTAGGTTCCGGGTTCGGTACGAGGCGCTGGTTGATAAACGTAACCACGTGTGGGCAATGACATCAGGGGGGGGATAGAGAAGGCCACGGTGGGCACCTGAGACGGAGGAGCAGTATGGGGGGGTAACGGCAGACACATGGGTGTAGAGGGGGTAAAATAATGTGCAGAGAATTATATCTGACGGTTAATTAGCTCGGCTTCTTCACCTTCGGCGATACTGACGGCAGTTTCGAAGATTGGTAATGGTCTTATAGTAGCGATTCTCCACTCCAATTCTAGCCGAAGCCCTCTAATAAACGATCTAGAGGTATCCTTCTTTAGATCGTTCAGTCGAAGCGTTGCTAAGTCTGGTGGGTGTTTGGCTATGATCGCTGTGCTTATTTCTTTTGATATTGCTCTTATTCTGCACGAGTAATCTATAATGCGCTCATATGGTTGTTGTGTAATTCTATCTAATTGAGCAGATAACTGGCGTATGGGGATATCCGGGCGGTATGCTCGGCTAAGGGCAGTCATGAGGTCCTCGACGTCATTACAGTTAATGCCTTTTAAATATTGGGAAGCGGGGCCTGTAACCTTTGATTGCACAAATTTGGCGAAGGTCATTTTATCCGAAGCTTTCATAAGAGTCTCTACGTGACGTAATCGTTCTACAAATGAGTCAAAGGGCATGTTGTGGCCGTCAAAAGGGGGGATTGTCGGCAAGACATCTTTTACTGACCAAAAATTTGAACCGGTTTCGTTAATTGGTGCCATGTCGATTTAAGCAGGGTATTGCAAGTATAGGAATAAAAATATCAACTTAGCACTAAGACTTAGAATAGACGTACAGGGCGAAGGTGAACGCAAAAACAGAGAACAGCATGGTTGTAGGCAGCTGGACGCAGGTGAAAGTTGAAGAGGCGATACACGTCATGCGTCGGCACGAGGAGGGTATAGATGAGGTACTCCGTGGCGTGTTGATAAATAAGTGTGGTAATCCAGGTCTTAGGGCGATGCCACTTCCGGGTCCAGATTCTCTTCTTAACAGGGTTGCAGGAGTCCGAATGAGCGGGAAGGGTCCATTCGATATTTGTCGGTTCGAAAGGTGATGTGTTTAGATGCGGTGTGCGGCTTAACTTGGCTATCGCACAAAATTTCCACTCGCTACACAGTTATTCGACGTCGTATTAATCGATGAATTTCAATAGTACCAAGATGTGACGGAGTTATTGAAATTAGGGACTCTTTGCAGAGCCTGTGTCCGTGGCGAGTTGAATAGGTTCTGCGTGCCTGTCACAGTACTTTGTGGCCCAGAGTTCGTTCGTAACACGGCTATCACTGATTGGTACGGCGTTAGAAATTTTGAGCACTGAACACTTTCGTAGAAAACATGCAGCACTGCACTGACGAGTAGGTCGACGGGCAAAACCACTGCCACCAAAATGTTACGGGGTAGATTGCGTAGGCTCCGATGAGCGGTAATCGGAGCTTACTCCACGCCCAGCCAAGGTGTTATTTGGCTATTGTAGGGTCCGTTCACGTCGACTATGCACTCGCGTGCTACTACTCCCAATGCAGAAAGTGAATGGAATAGAAAGGGATCGGTATTAAGGGAAGGTGAACGATTTAAAGTATATGGTGGTTTATTAGTGGTCAATGCAACGGAGTCGGTCAAGGGAAAAAAGGTTTGGTCTTGGTTTAGAGGGATAGGTGTCTTGCTTGAGTGCTGGGATGGATCTGCCTGGCTTTGCCGGATGTAGCAGGCAAGCTAGCCGCGAGTTACAGGAGAACCTGCTGACTCGCGAACGATAAGAGTTGACTACAGAGCGTAAGGTAACTAAGAGCGTGGGAAAGGAATAGGAAGTCTGAAGGACGTAACATTCACATCAATTAAATTCATTAAAAATAAATATTATTCAAAAAACCCTATATATTTTTTAATTACTTGCCCACATATTATTGGAATGAAAATGTTATTCATTAAGAGAAAGCCGTTTGATTTACTTTATGAATTGTAATTTGGAACATTTATACAATGGATTAGAACTTATTATAAGGTTTAAGGGAGCTTTCCAGTGTGACAGCCCGAAAAATCACTGTTTTTCGCGATTTTTTTTTTCAAGAAAAAATAATCTAATCGGTCTGGTTTTTTTTTGTATATTAATTGGGTATTGAAAAATACGAAACAATTTTTAAAGATCGATTTATTCATTAATTAATATCTATAAAAATGATGAAACAATTGTTGCAGAAAATGCACTTGGATGTGGTGTCCACGTTGGGGGTCACAATTTTGATCTGAAACAAAAAACACAAAAAGATTATTGATCGGTATATAATTGGCTTTCGTGCTATGGAGGCTTTTTTCTTTATTTTTTTTTTTTTTTTTTTTTGCAAAAATGACGCCGGTTTGAACAAAAAGTATCGATTTTAGCATTTTTTTTGGCAGTTTTTTTTACAAAAAAATAGGAAGATGTCGAAAAAAAAAAAGCTTCCATAGCACGATAAACAATGACGTCAAGAATATTGTGTAAAAAATTCAACTCGATAGCTTTAAAACTCTGCCCTCCAAGTTGGACACCGTTTTGAAAAATGCTGTTTCGAGAAAAACGCGTTCAAAGTTTCAAGTGAGGGAATTATAAGTAAATCGTTTACTTACGGTCAATCAGCGATGCCAGGTCCATACAATATCCCTTCTGCTTCTTCGAAAAGATCGTGCTCAATGGATTGTTCAGTCTGACGAGCTGTCCTCGCCTCTTTGCTATCCAGGGACGCCTGGCGGTTTGCTTGGGTGATGCGCGCATTCTTGTACTTAGCGGCGAAATCTGCGGCGCTCAGCCCTATCGTGCATCCCATCGTCTCCAAAATTTTCAAAATTGGGTCGTAACCTTCGTTAAAGGTGCACACAGCACACTGCGTAGCGATTTCTACTATCTGCTTGCCGCAGAATACGTGCTTTGGGGCTAGTTGCCACACACAGTGATTGATTGATTTTCAAGAATTTAGCACGCCATCCGCTTTTTTTTTGAAAATTGAGTGCGACAAAGAAATAAGTCGAGCGACTAATTTACGGTTAATTAACGGCAAATTATGCAATATTCCGAATTCACATTTTCGACAATTGGCGAGCCAAGTTCATGTACGTGCAGGTAGGAACGAGACAATAGAAATAACGGTCGCACAGGCAGACGGCCGACGCGGCAGCTGTAGCGCTCCGTTGCCTTCTTCCAAGAAATGCTGTACAGTAACCGAAATAATCTGAATTTCGGCATGAAAATTCTAGGGAATATTCGGAAGAGTGTATACTATTCGATAAAGCAAAAAAAAAAAAAATCGATTCTTTGAAAACTCCACACTGGAAAGCTCCCTTAAAGTAGACATACAGATAGATAAATAATTATTCATTTAATTTCATATTTTTAATTTTTAAAAATTAATTATTCTTCAATTGAGGAAAAATAATTCATTTAAATTGATTATTTTCTTTTTTTATTAAATTATTTAACTCAATTACCTAGATTTATATTTAATTATATTAATGTATAATATATATACATATATATATATATTATAATTTTCAATTTACTTTTGAAAAAAGAGATAATTTGAAAAAAAAATTTTTTTCACATTGATTAAATTCATTGAAAATGAATATAATCATTAAAAAAATCCTATATCTCTTCTAATTATTTGCTCACACATTAATTAAAATAAAAATATTATTCATTAAGAAAATGCCATTTAATTTACTTTATGAATTGTAATTTGGAACATTTACACAATGGATTAGAACTTATTATAAGGTTTAAAGAAAACATACAGATAGATCAATGATTATTTATTTAATTTCATATTTTGAATTTTTAAAAATTGATTATTCTTCTATTGAGGAAAAATAATTTATTTAAATTAATTATTTTGTTATTTCATTAAATTATTTAACCTAATTACCTCCATTTATATTCAATTATTATAATGTATAATATATATAAATAAATGTATTTATATTTAATTATATTGATGTATAACATATATATATATATATATATTATTATATATATTATATGAATAAAAATATCATTCATTCAGAAAATGCCATTCAATTTACTTAATGAATTGTAATTTGGAACATTAATACAATGGATTAGAACTTATTATGAGGTTTAAAGAAAACATACAGATAGATAAATGACTATTTATTTAATTACATATTTTTAATTTTCAAAAATCATTATTCCTCAATTCAAGAAGAATAATTTATTCAAATTCATTATTTTCTCATTTTATTAAATTTTATAACTTAATTACCTCCATTTATATTCAATTATATTTATGTAAAATACATATATATATATATATATATATATAAATGAACGTATTTTTATTTAATTATATTAATCTATAATATAATAATGTATAATTTAATAATTTATATTATATAAAAAGATAAGCTAATGAAGCTAATGTGTTCATATCTCATAGATAAAGATTTTAATTTTTTTCTTTTTATATAAAATGCCTGAAAAAAGGGTTATTCTGATAGAATGAATTATGTAATATGATAATTACTTTTATAGTTGATATAAATTATTATAATTTTTAATGATAAATTCAATTTTTTTTTCAAAATTCATGCAATTAGTTAGTTTGAATTAATATTTTTATTTAATATTAATTTTCGGTATTTAAATTACTATCAATTCTTCATTATGAATTGATGCTTGAATAGGAATGGAAGTGAATTTATTGTCATTTATTCGTTTATTAATAGTAGTAATAAATTATCCAAATTTTTTAATTCTTTAATGTTATATTATATTATTTAAGTTGGGGCTTCTTCTCTTTTATTTATAAGAATTTTAATAATGAAAATAAATTTAATTTTCATGAATATAAATTTTTTTATGATTTTATTACAAATTAGATTGATTTTAAAGTTAGGGGCTAGTCCATATCATTGTTGATTGGTAAAGATTATTAATAATATTAGATAAGTGAATTTTTTTTTCATTTTAACTATTCAAAAAATTGCTCCGTTATTCATTTTAATTAATATTAATAATAAATTAATTATTTGTATATCAATAATTTTATCTGGATTTATAGGTTCATTGTTAGGATTAAGTCAAACATCATTACAATTGATTACAATTCACTCTCCTATTAATCATATATCTTGGATGTTTATGTCAATATTAATTGATTTTTATATTTTAGTAATTTATTTAATAATTTATTCTTTAAATAATTTAATAATTTGTATTTTTTTTATTTGTTTTATTATAAATTATTTGAATCAAGTTTATAAGTTTAATAATATAAGGTATTTTATATAGTTTTTAGTTATAATAATATTTATATCAATAGCTGGTATTCCACCTATATTTGGGTTTATCCCAAAGTTTTTTGTTTTCATTTCAATAGTAAATGATAAATTTTTTATTGAATGTTTGATATTTATTATTTTTACATTAATTGTTTTATTTTATTATATAAATTTAATTTTACCTACTATATTATATTTAAAATTGATATTTCAATTAAATTTTAATAATTTCATATTTAATTTTCATTTTTTTATGATTATTTTATTCAATGTTTTTATTATAATAATAATTTATTTTATTTCATTATATTTTGATAATTAGTTTGCAATAATTTTAATAATTTTTATAATTTCAAATTTGCCATTTAATGTTACATATATTTCACTATAAAATCAAGAATTTAAGTTAATTAAACTAATAACCTACAAAGTTTCAAATAAAAATTTGTTTTTAAATCTCATTTTATTAATAATAGAATTAAACTATTTCTAAAGATTTCAAAAATCTTTGTGCTTATGACACTAAATAATATGTATATATATATTATAATTCTTATTTATTTTTTATTGAAGTTTGATTTTGGTTTTTATATAAGTTTTATTATTTTTTTTGCATGAATTTTTTTAATCGATTGAAAATATTTTTTTGCAGCATTTAATTTTAATAATCGAAGAAATTTAGAATTATGAATAATATAAATAGTTTAGACACAAAAATTGTGCTAGCAGTAGCGGTTAAACGTTTTATACAAATTAATATTTTAATTAAATTTATAATTTCAGTATTGTTAAAAGAAAAAACAATTTAAATTACAGTTTAATTGTATATTGATGGAAATTTGAAATGTTTTGAAAAATAAAATTTTTAAAAAAGTATATTTTATTTATTGTACCTTGTGTATCAGGGTTAATTGAAAAAATAATATAAATTAATATTTTTCTCGAATTGAAAAGATCTATTTAATTTTAAATTATTTTTGATGTTTAATAATTATTTTGATATAAAAGTTTTAAGGGATTTGCTTTAATTCTAAATTTTATAATTGATTTTAAATTATATAATTATATTTTAGGCTTAGAATTAGTTTTAATTTGAAAATTGTAATAATTTTATAAAATTATATATATATATATATATATATATATATATATATATATATATATATATATATATATATATATATATATATATATATATATATACACATATTATTTATGAATTTTAGTTTTAATTTAATTTTTTTTATCAAAATAATTTAATTAATAATTATTTAATTTAAATAATGATTAAATTAGTAAATATTATATGATTTATAAATATAAATTTATATGAGACTTAATCATAAGGAATTCGGCAAAAATTTTATTCGCCTGTTTAACAAAAACATGTCTTTTTGATAAAATATAAAAGGTCTAATTTGCTCAGTGAAAATTTTAAATAGCCGCAGTATTCTAACTGTGCAAAGGTAGCATAATAATTTGTTCTTTAACTTAGGACTGGAATGAATGATTTTACGAGATTAAGGCTGTCTTATAATTATTAGTTATTGAATTTAATTTTTGAGTTAAAAAGATTAAATTTTATTGGAGGACGAGAAGACCCTATAGAGTTTTATAATTATATTTATTTTATTAATTAATTTATTTTCATGAAATAAATATAATTATTTTGTTGGGGTGATAATTAAATTTAATAAACTTTTCATTTTGTGTTACATTAATTAATGAATTTTTGATACTATATTTTAGATTATTAGATTAAATTACCTTAGGGATAACAGCGTTACTTTTTTTAAAGTTCTTATTGACATAAAAAATTGCGACCTCGATGTTGGATTAAAATTTATTTTGGGTGTAGAAGCTTAAAAATTTAGGTCTGTTCGACCTTTAAAATTTCACATGATCTGAGTTCAAACCGGTTTAAACCAGGTTGGTTTCAATCCTTGATTTTATTAAAAATTTTTAGTACGAGAGGACCATAATTTTAAATTATTATAATTTTATTTAAAATGAATTCTATTAAATTTGTTAACTATTTTGGCAGATTAATGTAATAAATTTAGAATTCATTTATGTATATTTTATTATACAATTAGTAATTTATATCGATGAATTGATAATACTTTTTTTAAGAAGATTAATTTTACTTATTATGGTATTAGTTAGAGTGGCTTTTTTAACTCTTTTAGAGCGTAAAGTCTTAGGTTTAATTCAGATTCGTAAAGGGCCTAATAAAGTTAGAATTGTAGGTATTTTACAGCCATTTTCTGATGCTATTAAGTTATTTTCTAAAGAGTTTTCTGTTCCTTTAATATCAAATTTTTTTCCTTATTTTTTATCTCCTTTAATTATATTAATATTAATATTGATTTGTTGAATAACAATACCTTATGTTACTAATTTTTATTCATTTGATTTAAGTTTGGTGTTTTTTTTATGTTGTTTAGGTATTGGAATTTATCCTGTTATGATTTCTGCATGATCTTTAAATTCCAAGTATTCTTTTTTAGGCATATTACGTACTGTAGCTCAGACAATTTCTTATAAAGTTAGTTTAGTTATAGTAATTTTATCAATTTTATTTTTAATTGAAGGTTATTCAATAAATTTATTTAGTTTATATTAGGAATTTATTCGATTTATTTTTTTAACTTTTCCTTTAAATTTTGTTTGATTCGTTATTTGTTTAGCTGAAACAAATCGAACACCTTTTGATTTTTCTGAGGGGGAATCAGAGTTGGTTTCTGGGTTTAATATTGAGTACAGAGGTGTAGGATTTTCATTAATTTTTTCATCTAAATATTCAAGAGTTTTATTTATAAGTATATTACTTGTTTTAATGTTTTTAGGAGGCGATTTATATAGTTTTATTTTTTATTTAATAATGATTTTTATTAGATTTTTATTTATTTTAATTCGAGAAACTTTGCCTCGTTTACGTTATGATAAATTAATGATAATGGCTTGAAAAAAAATTTTACCTGTTTCATTAAATTATTTAATTTTATTTATGGGTTCAAAATTTATATTTTATAGTTTTTTATCAAAAATTATATTAAAAATTTAATTATTTGAGTTTAAATCAATAAAAGATTTAAAACTTTTATATTGTGTTTTCAAGACATAAACTTATTCAAGTTCATTGATTTGTAGGGTTAATTTAATTTTATAAATAGTCTTATATTTTTGTTAATATAGGATATATTAAAAAATAAAAGAAGTATACTAATGTTAAAATTTGTCCAAAAATAATAAATGGATTTTCTACAGGTCTTATTCCAATTCGTGTTAGTATTGATACAATTCTAATAAATATTCAAAATAGAAATTGTCTGAATGGATAAAAATTTAATCCTTTAAAATTTATTATCTTATAAAAAGATATAATTAATAAGACTAAAATAGATATTAAAAGAAGAATTACTCCTCCTAATTTATTAGGGATAGATCGTAGGATTGCATATGCAAATAAAAAATATCATTCAGGTTTAATATGAGGTGGGGTAATTATAAGATTAGCAGGGGCAAAATTGTCTGGGTCTCCTAATATATTGGGATTTATTAAAATAATGTAAATTAAAATAAAGTATATTAAAATAAATCCTACAATGTCTTTTAATAAAAAGTATGGTTGAAATGGTATTTTGTCAATATCACTATTAGTTCCTAAAGAATTTCTTGATCCTGTATAATGGAGAAATATTAAATGAATAATTGTTATTATAATAATAATAAAAGGAATAATGAAATGAAGAGTAAAAAATCGTGTTAGTGTAGCGTTATTAATAGAAAATCCTCCTCATAATCATTGTACTAAGAATTCTCCTAAATACGGGATAGGTGAAAGGAGGTTTGTGATTACAGTGGCTCCTCAAAAAGATATTTGCCCTCAAGGTGAGACGTATCCTAAAAATGCAGCTACTATAGTTAATAATAACATTATTGTTCCTGTCATTCAAGTTGGTTTAAAGTTGAATGATCCAAAAAATATTCCTCGTCCGATATGTAAATATATACAGTCTATACAGATGAAAAATATAGAAGCACCATTTGCATGTAAATTTTTGATTATTCAACCATTATTAATATCTGGGTAAATATGAATAATTCTATCAAATGCTATTTGAATATTAGGTGTATAATGTATAGCTGAAAAAATACCTGTAATTAGTTGGGTTACTAAACATAATCCTACCAATGAACAAAAATTTCATATTGAATTAATATTCGATGGTGTTGGTAAATCTACTAAAGATCTATTTATAATTTTTAATAAACTATTTTTTAAACGTAAAGGTAACATTGGAAAGTTTTTCGTAAAGGTCCTAAACTGATGTTAGAAATTTTTACAACAATAATTAGTGTAATAAATAAATAGTTTATTATTGTAAATGAAATAATGAAATTTGGTTGATTAAATAATTTATTTAATGATATTTTAATTAATATTCTTTTATTTAGTTCAATATAAGGGAATTTTATTGTATCTTCAAATAAAAAATTTATTTTATTATAATTAATTATCAATATAAATATTAAAACAATTATGATAATATTTATATTTATTCATTTGTTGAAAAGAAATTTCACATTTGAGATTAATCTTGATACATAAATAAAAATAATTAATAATCTTCCTAAAAAACTTAAAAAAATTATATAGGAGTATCAAAATCTTATATTTAACATTCCTGATGTTACAGAGATTAAAGATGTTTGGATGAGTAAGATTAATCCTATTGTAAATGGAGTTTTTGTTGAATATATTATTATAGTGTTGATTAACATAAATAGTATGAAAATTTTTATAATGACTTAATTTGAATGAATTTATATTAATCAGTTTTAAAAAAAAAATTTTTCTCTGATTTACAAAATCAATATTTTTAATAAACTATTAAAACTTATATTTAATATTAAATTTCAAAAAATAGTTCATTAAAATATTAATTTTGGAGATGAATGATAGAAATTTTTTTTCTTTTTTTTGAAATTGATATATATACTGTGACGTGGATTTTTCCCGCTCCTCGGTCACTCAGAGAAAATGACCGAGAACCTACCGCGTGCACAATAATTTGGCGTCCACGATGTACCCTGGATCTAAAACAATATCGCAAAGTTTTTGTTGGGCGCCTGGCGTGATTAATACGCCTCGAAATCATTGATACGCTATTCCTCGGGCATATGCTCGATAGCTCAGTACCGCGGAGAGGGGAGGGGTAATTTTTGGAGAGAGAGAGAGACACTCGAAATACACACGCTATTTGACAAAAGTAAAATAAAATCTTATATTTCACAATAGCGGTGATACAAAACAAAAAAAATATAATCCAAAAATCGCTCATCGCGAGTCTAAAATTAAACAGAAAATTACACGTAACCTACTCTATTTCTTACTCTAATGAGCTCGCGGCTCCCTAACTAAAACGTCACTCAACGATCGCAAAATCCTGATACGCAATTCTCAATTTGCAAATTCGCCATTTGATCTCCATGGCGATTATTGCTCGAAACGAAAC